>NW_028125435.1:0-212237 GCF_965194825.1 Balaenoptera physalus
ATTGGTTCGGCCCCCTTAGGCTGACGGTTTCTGCCAGCCTAGATGCTCTGACCAGTAGTCTGCGCTTTCTTCAGTTAGGCCACTGAATTACGTACAAACAGCACCAGGTGTCAGAGCCCTGCCTGCTCAACTCCCAGGCAGTCCAGGGCCGGTGGTGATCCAGGACCATGACGGCCACTCAGTCACCGCCCTTTTGAAGTAACCAGGAGTACATCTGGTCTCATTGGTCCCCGTCACCATGGTGTCTGTAGGCTTTTCTATGGTGGCAGCATTATTTACGGATCTCCTGCCAGGTTTATTAGCTCTGCTCTGGGTGCAGTAAGTCCTGCCAGCAATAGTCTGTTCTTTTGGGGCACACTCTTGTGGTTTTCTGAGAGAAGCTCCAGGTCAAGTGATGGTCACACGAGTCGTCATGGGGGCCTGTTGCCCCAGGTTGTCTCTCTGGAGGTTGGAGTTGGAGGGCCTCCTCACTCGAGGTCATTGTGCCCACGGAGTGATCCCTGCAACTTCAGGGCATGGTGGGTGGTTAGGATCACCAAGTGGCGTCCCTTACCCTTAGGAGGGAGCTGGCCTTGCGGGCTGCTCATTTCCAGGTTTTTAGATACCCCCAGTATCCTGGTCGGATGGGGTGGCTGGCCAATGCCTGGAGGGCATTCTTGCGTTGTTCCATTTCAAGTGGTCCCAGTTTTGGCACTAAAACTCCAAAGGTGATTCGCCTTCGACCAGGAATGTAAAGGTCAAAGGGTTTAGCTAAATTAGGGAGGTCCAGGGCAAGGGTCTGAATTGACTGCTCTTTCCATTCTTGAAAGGCCGCTTCTGGATTCTATTCAAAAGGATCATCATCTTTTCCTTTCAGTGTTTCATATAGAGGCCCAGGTATTAGACTGTAGTTAGGGATCCAGATGCAGCAAACCCCGGTCTCCCCAGGAACCCCTAAGCTGTCTTCTAGTTTTAGGAAGGGTGAGGCTGCAAATGGCTTCTTCCCTTTCCTGGGATGGGCTTCTCCGATCTTCTGTGAGAATGAAGCCCAGGCAGGTCACCTTAGTCTGTGATATTTGAGCCTTTTTCTTGGACACCTTCTATCTTTTATTGGCTAGGTAGTCCAGAGGCCTCCTTAGTAGGGCTGGCGATCAGAATGTCGTCTGCATATTTTTTTAAATTTATTTATTTATTATTTATGGCTGTGTTGGCTCTTCGTTTCTGTGCGAGGGCTTTTTCTAGTTGCGGCAAGCGGGGGCCACTCTTCATCGCGGTGCGCGGGCCTCTCACTATCGCAGCCTCTCTTATTGTGGAGCACAGGCTCCAGACGCGCAGGCTCAGTAATTGTGGCTCACGGGCCTAGTTGCTCCGTGGCATAGGGGATCTTCTCAGACCAGGGCTCGAACCTGTTTCCCCTGCATTGGCAGGCAGATTCTCCACCACTGCGCCACCAGGGAAGCCCAGAATGTCGTCTGCATATTGAAGGAGGGTTCACTTCTCCAGAGGTAGATCTTTTAGGGTTTTAGCTAACGTTTCCCCGAAGATGGTGTGGGAATTTTTGAACCCCTGGGGCAGGACGGCCAAGCATTATTGTTTTTGTTGTATGTTGTATGTCCTGCCACTCACAGCCAAAATTTCTTGTGACTCTGGGACTAATGGAATACAGAAGAAGGCATCATTGAAGTCTAATACAGAATACCATGTCCTGGTGGATGGTAGAATGGCCAGCATGGTGTAGGAATTAGGAACTACTGGATGTATATCCTCTGTGGCTTCACTGACTGTCCTGGCGTCCTTTACCAGGTCCCCAGCAGCCCACGGGGCTCTCATGGTCAGGCCCCTCCCAGGATATGGAGCTCACCTGTGCAGGTAGCCAGCAGCCCACGGGGCTCTCGTGGTTAGGCCCCTCCCAGGATATGGAGCTCACCTGTGCAGGTACCCAGCAGCCCACGGGGCTCTCATTGTCAGGCCCCTCCTAGGATATGGAGCTCACCTGGGCAGGTACCCAGCAGCCCACGGGGCTCTCGTGGTCAGGCCCCTCCCAGGATATGGGGCTCACCTGGGCAGATACCCAGCAGCTCACGGGACTCTCGTGGGCAGGCCTCTCCCTGGATATGGAGCTCACCTGGGCAGGTACCCAGCAGCTCACGGGGCTCTCGTGGGCAGGCCCCTCCCTGGATATGGAGCTCCCTTGGACAAGTTCCCTGGCAGAGCTGGGCACACAGGAACCGTGCACATAGCCCTCATTGCAGAGCATCCCAAGCACACCTGTCGCTCAGAGCTGACACAGAGCACCTCAGAGCAGGGCTTGAACTAACAAACAGCAGCTCCGACATGTCTGTGACCCTAGGCTTCACTCTGTGCGGCCTCCCTCCACCTGGTCTTCCAGGGGCTTCCACTGCAGCCGGGGCACCAGGCCTCTTTCTCCACCCACCAACCCTCCTCTCCCTGACTCCTGGGTTCCTCTCATTAGGAGAGGGCCTTCTTGAAGTTGTCTTCCACTCATGGACCAGATAAAATGATTAGAAAACAAGCCAGGGCTGCCACCCGTTGTCTATCCTGACTCTCGGGACCCTACACCTGTTCCTTGGATCTGGCCGGTGCAGCAAGGCCCATTATCTGCAACTCTGAGCCCCTGAGGGGCGAGGATTGGCTGACCTGGGCAGCCTGACCTGGCAGGCCAGCCCTTCCCAGGTGTGCCTGGGTTGAGGTCAATATAAACACCCCTCCAGGCAGCAAAAGCCTCTGCAGCTGTGCCTGACGCCATATTCTCTGCCCCGTCAGCAGTCTCGGGGTTGTGCTGGTGGGAGGGAGTAGGGCCCAGGGCTCTATGAGTGGCCCCGTGTGAGTGGGGCTCTGCTGGACTTTCTGCAGGAGTTGCCGGGCTGCCACCTGCTAAAGAAGACGATGTGTCACCCATACCTGCTGCTGGAATTTCTCCCCGGGCAGAGGTGAGGAAGGAAAAAAGCAGTGGGGACCGGGACAGGAGGGGTACCTCAGGCAGGGAAATGGAAAGCTTCCAGAAGAGCGCCCGGGGCCAGGACCGTCCTGGCTGGCCTGCAGGCACCCAGTCGGCCTGCGTGCTGTCGCTGGTGTGACTCCAAGCCCTTTCCTCTAGGCTTTAAAGTCTTTGCACACATTCAGGTGTTTTACCTGGGAAGGGTGGGAAAAGTCCAGCAGCAGCTGGCCTGAGGCTCAGCTCACGTTTACTCAGAGACGCCTCCTCACGGTCCCCCAGCTTTGCAATGAGGACGCTCCTTGTGGGGGAGCTGCTGGCTGCATGGGAGACGATTCCCCACCTCTGACCAACTTCAGAATTGTTTACCACTGGAGCAAGTGCCCTGATAGGGTTTTCCTCAGTATGACCAGTGGGTTCTGTTTTTTTTTTTTTCTTTTTTGGTTCAAGGTAGGTTTTATTCCTCTTTTTGTATTTACAGATATAAGCATGGAAATAATTCATTCATATAAATACGTCTATGGGAAGGACAGATCTTTTTTTTCTGTTTTATGTTTTTAAATATTATTTTTAAAGTTTTAAATTTTATTTTATTCATTTTTTTATACAGCAGGTTCTTATTGGTTATCTATTTTATACATATAAGTGTATATATGTCAATCCCAGGCTCGCAATTCATCCCACCACCACCACCCTGCCACTTTCCCCCCTTGGTGACCATACATTTGTACTCTACATCTGTGTCTCTATTTCTGCCTTGCAAACCGGTTCATCTGTACCATTTTTCTAGGTTCCACATGTATGCGTTAATATACGATATTTGTTTTTCTTTTTCTGATTTACTTCACTCTGTATGACAGTCTCTAGATCTTTCCACGTCTCTACAAATGACCCAATTTCATTCCTTTTTATGGCTGAGTAATATTCCATTTTATATATGTACCACATATTTTCCATTTGTCTATCTATGGGCATTTAGGTTGCTTCCATGACCGGGCTATTGTAAATAGTGCTGCAATGAACATTGTGGTGAATGTGACTTTTTGAATTATGGTTTTCTCTGGGTATATGCCCAGTAGTGGGATTGCTGGGTCTTATGGTATTTCTATTTTTAGTTTTTTAAGGAACCTCCATACTGTTCTCCATAGTGACTGTATCAATTTACATTCCCACAAATAGTGTAAGAGGGTTCCCTTTTCTCCACACCCTCTCCAGCATTTGTTGTTTGTAGATTTTCTGATGATGCCCATTCTAACTTGTGTGAGGTGATACCGCATTGTAGTTTTGGTTTATATTTCTCTAATAATTAGTGATGTTGAGCAGCTTTTCATGTGCTTCTTGGCCATCTGTATGTCTTCTCGGGACAAATGTCTATTTACGTCAACTGCCCATTTTTGGATTGGGTTGTTTGTTTTTTTACTGTTGAGCTGCATGTGCTGTTTATATATATTGGAGATTAATCCTTTGTCCATTGATTCGTTTGTAAACATTTTCTCCCATTCTGAGGTTGTCTTTTCGTCTTGTTTGTAGTTTCCTTTGCTTTGCAAAAGCTTTTAGGTTTCATTTGCTCCCATTTGTTTATTTTTGTTTTTTATTCCATTACTCTAGTAGGTGGATCAAAAAAGATCTTGCTGTGATTTTTGTCAAAGAGTATTCTTCCTATGTTTTCCTCTAAGAGTTTTATAGTGTCCAGTCTTACATTTCGGTCTCTAATCCATTTTGAGTTTATTTTTTGTGTATGGTGTTAGGGAGTGTTCTAATTTCATTGTTTTACATGTGGTTGTCCATTTTTCCCAGCACCACTTATTGAAGAGACTGTCTTTTCTCCATTGTATATCCTTGCCTCCTTTGTCATAGATTAGTGGACCATAGGTGTGTAGGTTTATCTCTGGGCTTTCTTTTTTTTTCCTTTTACATCTTTATTGGAGTATCATTGCTTTACAATTGTGTGTTACTTTCTGCTGTATAAAAAAGTGAATCAGCTATACGTATACATATAACACCATATCCACTCCCTCTTGCACCTCCCTCTCACTCCCTTATCCCACCCCTTTAGGTGGTCACAAAGCACCGAGCTGATCTCCCTGTGCTATGTGGCTGCTTCCCAGTAGCTATCAATTTTACATTTGGTAGTGTATATATGTCCATACCACTCTCTCACTTTGTCCCAGCTTACACTTCCCCCTCCCCGTGTCCTCAAGTCCTTTCTCTACGTCGGTGTCCTTAATCCTTTCCTGCCCCTAGGTTTTTCATAAACTTTTTTTCTTTTAGATTCCATATATGTGTGTTAGCATACGGTATTTGTTTTTCTCTTTCTGACTTACTTCACTCTGTAGGACAGACTCTAGATCCATCCACCTCACTACAAATAACTCAGTTTCGTTTCTCTTTATGGCTGAATAATGTTCCATTGTATATATGCGCCACATCTTCTTTATCCAGTTATCTGTTGATGGACACTTAGGTTGCTTCCATGTCCTGGCTATTGTAAATAGAGCTACAATGAACATTGTGGTACATGACTCTTTTTGAATTATGGTTTTCTCAGGGTAAATGTCCAGTAGTGGGATTGCTGGGTTGTACGGTTTTTCTATTTTTAGTTTTTAAGGAACCCCCATACCGTTCTCCCTAGTGGCTATATCAATTTACATTCCCACCAACAGTGCAAGAGGGTTCCCTTTTCTCCAATAAATGCCTCTCCAGCATTTATTGTTGGTAGAATTTTTGATGGTGGCCATTCTGACTGGTGTGAGGTGATACCTCACTGTAGTTTTGATTTGCATTTCTCTAATAATTAGTGATGTTCAACATCCTTTCATGTGTTTGTTGGCAACCTGTATATCTTCTTTGGAGAAATGTCTATTTAGGTCTTCTGCCCATTTTTCGATTGGGTTGTTTGGTTTTGTGATATTGAGCTACAGGAGCTGCTTTTTGGAGGTTAATCCTTTGCCATTTGCTTCATTTGAAAATATTTTCTCCCATTCTGATGGTTGTCTTTTCATCTTGCTTATGTTTTCCTTTGCTGTGCAAAAGATTTTAAATTTCATTAAGTCCCATTTTTTTATTTTTGTTTTTATTTCCATTTCTCTAGGAGGTGGGTCAAAAAGGATCTTGCTGTGATTTATGTCATAGACTGTTCTGCTTATGTTTTCCTCTAAGAGTTTTATAGTGGCTGGTCTTACATTTAGGTCTCTAATCCATTTTGAGTTTATTTTTGTGTATGGTGTTAGGGAGTGTTCTAATTTCATTCTTTTACATGTAGCTGTCCAGTTTTCCCAGCACCACTTACTGAAGACACTGTCTTTTCTCCATTGTATACCCTTGCCTCCTTTGTCATAGATTAGTGGACCATAGGTACGTGGGTTTATCTCTGTGCTTTCTATCCTGTTCTATTGATCTATATTTCTGTTTTTGTGCCACTACCATATTATCTTGATTACTGTAGCTTTGTAATATAGTCTGAAGTCTGGAAGTCTGATTCCTCCAGCTCTTTTTTTTTCCCCTCAAGACTGCTTTGGCTATCCGGGGTCTTTTGTGTCTCCCTACAAATTTTAAGATTTTTTTTTCTACTTCTGTAGAAAATGCCATTGGTAATTTGATAGGGATTGCATTGAATCTGTAGATTGCTTTGGGTAGTATAGTCATTTCCACAATATTGATTCTTCTAATCCAAGAACATGGTATATGTCTCCATCTGTTTATATCATCTTTGATTTCTTTCATCAGTGTCTTATAGTTTTCTGAGTACAGGTCTTTTACTTCCTTAGGTAGGTTTATTCCTAGGTATTTTATTTTTGTTGCAGTGGTAATGGGATTGTTTCCTTAATTTCTCTTTCTGTTCTTTCATTGTTAGTGTATAGGAATGCAAGCAATTTCTATGCATTAATTTTGTATCCTGCAACTTTACCAAATTAATTGATTAGCTCCAGTGGTTTTCTGTGGCATCTTTAGGATTCTCTATCTATGTTATGATGTCATTTGCAAACAGTGACAATTTTACTTCTTCTTTTCCTTTTTGTATTTCTTTTGTTTCTTTTTCTTCTCTGATTGCCATGGCTAGGACTTCCAAAACTATGTTGAATAGTAGTGGTGAGTGTGGACATCCTCGTCTTGTTCCTGATCTTAGAGGAAACGTTTTTAGTTTTTCACCGTTGAGAATGATGTTTGCTGTGGGTATGTCATATATGGCCTTTATTATGTTGAGGTAGTTTCCCTCTATGCCCACACTCTGCAGAGTTTTTATCGTAAATGGGTGTTGAATTTTCTCAAAATCTTTTCCTGCATCTATTGAGATGATCATATGGTTTTATTCTACAATTTGTTAATATGGTGTATCACAATGATTTGTGTATATTGAAGAATCCTTGCATCCCTGGGATAAACCCCACTTGATCATGGTGTTTGATCCTTTTAATGTGTTGTTCGATTCTGTTTGCTAGTATTTTGTTGAGGATTTTTACATCTATATTCATCAGTGATATTGGTCTATAATTTTCTTTCCTTGTAGTATCTTTGTCTGGTTTTGGTATCAGGGTGACGGTGGTCTCATAGAATGAGTTTGGGAGTGTTCCTTCCCCTGCAATTGTTTTGAAGAATTTGAGAAGGTTGGGTGTTAGCTCTTCTCTAAATGTTTGACAGAATTCACCTGTGATGCCATCTGGTTCTGGACTTTTGTTTGTTGGAAGATTTTTAATCACAGTTTCAATTTCATTGCTTGTGATAGGTTTGTTCATATTTTCTATTTCTTCCTGGTTCAGTCTTGGAAGGTTATCCCTTTCTAAAAATTTGTCCATTTCTTCCAGGTTGTCCATTTTATTGGCATAGAGTTGCTTGTAGTAGTCTCTTAGGATGCTTTGTATTCCTGTGGTGTCTGTTGTAACTTCTCCTTTTTCACTTCTAATTTTGTTGATTTGATTCCTCTCCCTCTTTTTCTTGAGTCTGGCTAAAGGTTTATCATTTTTGTTTATCTTCTCAAAGAACCGGCTTTTAGTTTTATTGATCTTTGCTTTCATTTTCTTTGCTTCTATTTCATTTATTTCTGCTTTGATGTTTATGATTTCTTTCATTCTACTAACTTTTGGTTTTGTTCTTCTTTCTCTAGTTCCTCTAGGTGTAAGGTTAGATTGTTTATTTGAGATTTTTCTTGTTTCTTGAGGTAGGCTTGTATTGCTATAAACTTCCCTCTTAGAACTGCTTTTGCTGCATCCCATAGGTTTTGCATCATCGTGTGTTTCTTGTCATTTGTCTCTAGGTAGTTTTTGATTTCCTCTTTTATTTCTTCAGTGATCTCTTGGTTATTTAGTAACGTATTGTTTAGCCTCCATGTGTTTGTGTTTTTTACGGTTTTGTCCATGTTATTGATTTCTAATCTCATAGCATTGTGGTCGGAACAGCTGCTTGATATGATTTCAGTTTTCTTCAATTTACTGAGGCTTTATTTGTGACCCAAGATGTCATCTATCCTGGAGAATGTTCCGTGTGCAGTTGAGAAGAACGTGTAATATGCTGTTTTTGGATGGAATGTCCTATAAATATCAATTAACTATATCTGGTCTATTGTGTCATTTAAAGCTTGTGTTTCCTTATTAATTTTCTGTCTGGATGATCTCCACTGGTGTAAGTGAGCTGTTAAAGTCCCCTGCTATTATTGTGTTACTGTTGATTTCCTCTTTTATAGCTGTTAGCAGTTGCCTTATGTATTGAGGTGCTTCTATGTTGGGCACATATATATTTATAATTGTTATATCTTCTTCTTGGATTGATCCCTTGACCATTATGTAGTGTCTTTCCTTGTCTCTTGTAACATTCTTTATTTTAAAGTCTATTTTATCTGCTATGAGTATTGCTACTCCAGCTTTCTTTTGATTTTCATTTGCATAGAATATATTTTTCCATCACCTCACTTTCAGTCTGTATGTGTCCCTAGGTCTGAAATGGGTCTCTTGTAGACAGCATATATATGGGTCTTGTTTTTGTATCCATTCAGGGAGCCTGTGTCTTTTGGTTGGAACATTTAGTCCATTCACGTTTAAGGTAATTATTGATATGTATGTTCCTATTACTATTTTCTTAATTGTTATGGGTTTGTCTTGGTGGGTCCTTTTCTTCTCTTGTGTTTCCCACTTAGAGAAGTTCCTTTAGCATTTGGTGTAGAGCTGGTTTCATGGTGCTGAATTCTCTTAGCTTTTGCTTGTCTGTAGGGCTTATGATTTCTCTGTCAAATCTGAATGAGATCCTTGCTGGGTGGAGTACTCTTGGTTGTAGGTTCTTCCCTTTCATCACTTTAAGTTTATGCCACTCCCTCTGGCTTGTAGATTTTCTGCTGAGAAATCAGCTGTTATCCTTATGGGAGTTCCCTTGTATGTTATTTGTCATTTTTCCCTTGTTGCTTTCAATAATTTTTCTTTGTCTTCAATTTTTGTCAATATGGTTACTATGTGTCTTGGCATTTTTCTCCTTTGATTTATCCTGACTGGGACTCTCTGCACTTCCTGGACTTGGGTGGCTATTTCTTTTCCCATGCTAGGGAAGTTTTAGACTATAATCTCTTCAAATGTATTCTCGGGTCCTTTCTTTCTCTCTTCTCCTTCTGGGACCCCTATGATGTGAATGTTGTTGCGTTTAATGTTGTCCCAGAGGACTCTTAAGGTGTCTTCATTTATTTTCATTCTTTTTCTTTATTCTGTTCCATGGCAGTGATTTCCACCTTTCTGTCTTCCAGGTCACTTATCCGTTCTTCTGCCACAGTTATTCTGCTACTGATTCCTTCTGGTGTATTTTTCATTTCAGTTATTATATTGTTCACCTCTGTTTGTTTGTTCTTTAATTCTTCTAGGTGTTTGCTCCTTAATTCTTCTAGGTCTTTGGTAAGCATTTCTTGCATCTTCTCGATCTTTGCCTCCATTCTTTTGCCAAGGTCTTGGATCATGTTCACTATCATTATTCTGAATTCTTTTTCTGGAAGTTTCCGTATCTCCACCTCATTTCGTTTTTTTTCCTAGGGTTTTATCTTGTTCCTTAATCTGGTATAAAGTCCTCTGCCTTTTCATTTTGTCTATCTTTCTGTGAATGTGGTTTTCCTTCCACAGGCTGCAGAATTGTAGTTCTTCTTGCTTCTGCTGTCTGCTCTCCAGTGGATGAGTCTATCTTAGAGGCTTGTGCAAGCTTCCTGATGGGAGGGACTGGTGGTGGGTAGAGCTGGGTGTTGCTTTGGCAGGCAAAGCTTTAATCTGCTTGTCTGCAGATTAAATAAAACTTTAATAAAAAGTTTAATCCACTTATCTGCTGATGCATGGGGCTGGGTTCCCTCCCTGTTGGTAGTTTCGCCTGAGGTGACCCAGCACTGGAGCCTACCTTGCTCTTGGTGGGGTTAATGGCGGACTCTGGGAGGGCTCACACCAAGGAGTATTTCCCAGAACTTCTGCTGCCAGTGTCGTTGTCCTCACGGTGAGCCACAGCCACAGATACCACCTGCCTCTGCAGG
This sequence comes from Balaenoptera physalus, assembly GCF_965194825.1. Taxonomy (NCBI): domain Eukaryota; kingdom Metazoa; phylum Chordata; class Mammalia; order Artiodactyla; family Balaenopteridae; genus Balaenoptera; species Balaenoptera physalus. The sequence goes on from NW_028125435.1 coordinate 10,419, forward strand.
AGACCCTCTAAAACTATCAGGTAGTTCTGGTCATTCTCCTACGGGGTCACTGCTCCTTCCCCTGGGTTCTGATGTGCTCACTACTTTGTGTGTGCCCTCCAAGAGTGGAGTATCTGAGTGGAGTTGAGACTCTGAGACTCTGCGTGGAGTCGCACAGACTCTGGGTCCTGTGAAGCTTCGATGCTTTGTGGTTCTAGAAATCCTATAGGAGACGGTCCACAGCAGGTGAAGCTATTGCTGTCAGTTGAGGTGGTGAAGCCAAAGATCTGCAGTTCCGACTAGAGGTGCCGATGTACATACAGGACAAAATCATCTCGTGTGAATGTAGTTCAGGCATGTTTAAGATGAATGGAGCCATGTTAATGCCTACCATATTTTATCTTGAGCCTCTCCTCAGGGACCCCCTCCTCAGTTCCTGAGGCTCCTGTAAGTCATGTACAGGGGACTGGAGAGTGGGCTCTGTCCAATCTGAGCCCTGAGTTACCCTGTGTGTATCTTAGGATACTTTGTATTTCTGTGGGGTCTGTTTTGACATCAACTCTTTCATTTCAGATTTATTTGGGCCCTCTCTTTTTAAAAAAACATACTACTGTTGTCTTTTATTCTTTACAGAAGTTTAATAAGTGTTTGATCTACCTTGTCTTACTCTATGTATACTTTTTGCAGTGAGATTTTTACTTTTCTTTGTTTTCTTGTTACTATCAATAATTAGTGAGACTTCTTTTAAGCTACCTTCAACATTGATTATAAAGCTGCTTTATTAGTGATGACAGAGCCTTAATGGAAGTCATGTTCTGGTTGTAAATTAGAATGCAATGTGCCAGCAAAAAGCCCCTTAAGTTTATTTCTCATTACTTCTTGTTCTTTTTTTAATTTAATTTTTATTTTTTATCAGAGCAAATTTGATTACAATGTTTTGTTTGTTCTAGGTGTGCAAGATGTGGTTCTTTCACACATATACATATATCTATTCTTCTTTGGATCATTTTCCCAAGTAGGTTATGATACAATGTTGAGTAATCTTCTTTTGGTATTACGTAGGTCTTTGGTGATTACACATTTCACATTTGTTTCTATATCTATGTTAACCCCAATATCCTAATGTATCCAATCCTCACACCTTTCCATTTGGTGAACCATAAGTTAGTTTAGTGAATCTGTGATTGCATTTCTCTGTGGAAATATCTTCATTGGTATCAATTTTTAGCTAAGATCTATAAATGATATTATAGGATATGTGTCTTTTGCTTTCTGACTTAGTACAATTTGCCTGATTACCTCAAGAATCATACATGGTGCTGCAAATGGCATTGTTTTATTTTTTTCCCTGGCTAATATTCCATCTGTACGTGTGCCAATTCCTCTTTGGCCACGCAACTCTTGATGGACTTTTTGGTTGTCTCCATGTCTTGGCTATTGTAATACTGCTGCAATACACATTTGCTTGCCTGTTTCTTTCCAGTTCTATCTTCTTATGTTATAGTCCAAGGAGTGGGCTTGCTGTATCATATGGTAAGTCAGTGTGTATGTTTTAAAGGCACCACCATTCAGTTCTCATTAGTGGCTCTTTCCAGGTTACGTCCAACTTAAAATTGATTGTATGCATTTCTCCAAAACACCTTCAGTATTTATTGTTTGTAGTTTTCTTGCTGAGGGTTATTCTGACAGGTGTGAGCTGATACCCCTTTGTGGTTGAATTTGCATGTATCCCATAATCTGTTGAAATTGAGCTTGAAAGCATGTCCTTTTTATTTATCAAACAGTGATTACAGCTTAGTTCTTCAAGTTGTTTTCTTAAAGTATGTGTCACATTTTGAAAATTTTTGGCCATTACCTCCCTCGAGACATTTTGAGGGCAGTTTTCATTTACAGCCCTGCATTACTTGTTCATATGAAGTGACCATTAGCACAGGCTTTAAAGCTGCTTTTGCAGGTAACGGCCAGAGGGCGGCAGCCTTTCTACGTTCCCCACTCTGGTAACTAGGGAAACAGACCTTCCGGCCTGTGGTGTTCCTCGGTTATAAATTAGAGTGCAATGTGCCCGTATAAACCCACAAATGCTGATGTCTCCTTACTTTTGTTTGTTTTTTTTTAAATTTAATTTATATTTAGTATTGGAGTAATATTCCATTGTGTACATGGACCACTTCTTCTTGGTGCATTCCTCGGTTGATGGACATTTTCATTGCTTCCAAGTGTTGGCTATGGTAAATATTGCTGGAGTGAAGGATTGCCAGCCTGTGACTTTTTGATTCTCATTTTCTCAGGTGATAGGTCCAGCAGTGGTTTTGATTGATTGACTGGTAGCTCAATGTTTCCCTTTTCAAAGCACCTACATTGTGTTTTCATTAGTGACTCTTTACATGCCCCCCCTTACAACCGAGGGTACGCATTTCTCCACATTCCCTTCAGCATTTATTTTTTGCAGCATTTTTGCTAATGGCCTTTCAGACTGCTGTGAGCTGATAGGTATTTGTAATATGGGTATGCATGTCGTTAAATATTCTAAAATTCATCATTTTCCACGCCTTTTTCTTTTCTGTAAAAAGAAAAAAGAAAAAAAAAGTGTGAGTACAATATTCGTCTTGAAAGTGTCTTCCTGGAACGTTGCCCTCTTTCGAATTTTTTGGTCAATTTTCAACCCCAGGATTGTTTTGAAATGTAGGTGTCATTTACAGGCCTGCAATGAGTGTGAATATTTAGGGACCGTTAGCACTAGGTTTAACCTGCTGTTGTTCGAAACGGCCACAAGGCAGCAGCATTTCTCCATTACCAAATCTGGTTACTAGGGCAGCAGAGCCGTTCTGGAAGTCGTTTTCCTAGGTTGTAAATTTCAATGGAGTGGGCTGGAAAACGCCCCATAAGTTTATGTCTGATTAATTTTTTTTCGTTGTTTTAAATTTTTAAATCAGGTAATCGTTAGAATGTTGTTTGTCCAAGGTGTACACACTCTGGTTCATTTACACATTGTTTATATCTATTTATGTAGAGATCCTCTTCCCATGTAAATTATTACGGAGTGTTCTGCAGACCTCCCTTGTTATATGGTCGGTCTTTTTGTAATATGTATATAATATGTATTTGGATCATATCCATATCATATAGTAACACGAATCTTCATTTATCCATTCCCCCCACCTTTCCCATTAGATGAGCAAAGTTGGTTTTCTAAGTTTGTGAGTGTATTTCTCTGTTAATTGTGTTCATTTGTGTCAGTTATTAGATAACGCCTATAAGTGATATCATAGGATATAAGTCTTTTGCTTTCCGACTTACCTCATGATTTGTGATTATCTCCAGGCTCATTTGTGGTGCCTCAAAGAGCAGGGTTTCATTCTTTTCCATGACTAACATTCCATTGTGTACCTGGACCACTTATTCTATATCCATTCACTTGTTGATGGACATTTTTATCGCTTCACTGCCTTGGCTATTGTGAATAATGCTGCACTGCAGCTTTTGCAACCTTTGTCTTCTCGATACTTGTCTTCTCAGGTGAGAGGTCCAATGGTGCGCCTGCTGGATTGAATGGTACCTCAATTTTTACTTTTAAACGCAGCTCTTTTCTGTTCTCATTACTGGCTGTTAACCACTTGGCATCTCACCAGCAGCTAGAGGATACACAATTCTCTACAACCGCATCAGCATTTATGGTTTGTAGACTTTTTGCTGATGGTCAGTCGACTGGTTTGATTGGAAACCCTTTTGTGGATTAGATTGCATGAGTCTAATAATTCCTGAGGTTGAGCCTTAATCCATTCTCCTTTTTTTTAAAGACAGTGAGTAATACTTACTTCTTCATAGTATTTTATTGAAAAATTTGCCTGTATTAAATTTTTTTGTCCGTTCCCTACCTCAGCACAATTTTTGACGGCAGGTGTCCTTTACAGCCCTGAGTCCTTGTGAATTTTAAGTGACCATTAGCTGTGGGTCTAAAGCCGCTCTTGCGGGAAACGGCCACAAGGCGGCAGCATTTCTCCTTTACCAAATCTGGTTACTATGGCAACAGAGCCTTACCTGAAGTGGTGGTCTAGGTTGCAAATTAGAATGGAATGTGCGAGGAAAAAGCCCTTTAAGTTTATGTCTCATTACTTCTTGTTCGTATTTTTAAGATAATTTTTATTTTTTGTCACAGCAAACTTGATTACAATGTTTTGTTTGTTCTAGGTGTGCAAGATGTGGTTCTTTCACACATATACATATATCTATTCTTCTTCGGATCCTTTTCCCATGTAGGTTATGACACAATATAGAGTAGTCTTCTCTTGGTATTCTGTAGGTCTTTGGTGATTATATATTTCACATGTGTTTGTATGTCTCTGTTAACCTCAATATGGTAATGTATCCAATCCTCACACCTTTCCATCTGGTGAACCATAAGTTTTTTAATGAATCTGTGATTGCCTTTCTCTGTGGAAATATCTTCGTTTGTATCAGTTTTTAGTTAACACCTATATCTGATATGATAGGATATGTATCTTTCACTTTCTCACTTACTACAAGTTGTGTGATTACCTCTAGACTCATCTATGGTGCTGCAAATGGCATTGTTTCATTTTTTCACTAGCTCATATTCCATCTGTACATGTAGCAGTTCTTCTTTGTCCACCCATTTCTCAGTGGACTTTTTGGTTACTTCCATATCTTGGCTATTGTAATAGTATGCATTGCAGATTTGCCTGCCTGTGTCCTTCCAATTCTGTCTTCGTCGGTTATAGGTCCAGGAATAGGTCTGCTAGGTCATATGGTAGCTCAGTGTTTACCTTTTAAAGGTACCTCCATTCTGTTATCATTAGTGGCTCTTTCCAGGTTACGTCCCACTTAAAGTTGAGGGTATGCATTTCTCCACAGCACCTTCAGCATTTATTATTTGTAGTTTTTGCTGATGCTTATTCTGACGGGTGTGAGCTGACACCTCTTTACGGTTGAATTTGCATGTGTCTCATATTCCGTTGCAATTGAGCTTTAAGGCAAGTCATTTTTATTTTTCAAGCTGTAATTACAGCTTAGTTCTTCAAAGTGGTTTCTTAAAGTATGTGTCAAATTTTGAAATGTTTTGGCCATTACCTCCCTCAAGATATTTTGAGGGCAGGTTTCCTTTTCAGCCCTACAGTACTTGTTCATATGAAGTGACCATTAGCACAGGCTTTAAACTGCTTTTGCAGGTAACGGCCACAGGGCTGCTACCTTTCTACTTTCCCCACGCTGATACTAGGGAAACGACTTTACGGCCAGTGGTGTTCCTCGGTTGTAAATTAGAGTAGAATGTGCCCAGATAAACACACAAAAGCTGATGTCTCCTTACTTTTGTTGGATTTTTAAATTTAATTTATATTTATTATTGGAGTTAATATTCTATTTTGTTCATGGACCACTTCTTGGTGCATTCCTCTGTTGATGGACATTTTCATTGCTTCCAAGTGTTGCCTATGGTGAATATTGCTGGAGTGCAGGATTGCCAGCCTGTGACTTTTTGATTCTCATTTTCTCTGGTGAGAGGCCCAGCAGTGGGTGTGATTGATGGACTGGTCACTCAGTGTTTACTTTTTCAAATCACCTCCAATGTGCTTTTATTAGTGGCTTTTACAACGTCCCCCTTAGAACCGAGGGTACGCATTTCTCCACAATCGCTTCATCATTTATTGTTTGCACCATTTTTGCTGATGGTCATTCTGACTGCTGTGATCTGATAGGTATTTGTAATTTGGGTTTGCATATCTTTCAAAATTCCTAAGATTCATCATTTTTCCACATCTTTTTCTTTTATCAAAAGAAAAATCTGTGAGCACAATACACCTCTTGAAATTATCTTCTTCGAAGTTTGCCCTCTTGTGAATTTTTTGTTCGATTTTTGACCCCAGAATTTCTTTGGAGGGCAGGTGTCATTTACAGAACTGCCAGTTGGTGAATATTTAGTGACCGTTTGCAGTGGGTTTAAAGCTGCTGTTGTGGGAAACGGCCAAAAGGAGGCAGCATTTCGCCATTCCCCAATCTAAGTACTAGGGCAGCAGAGCCTTTCTGGAAGTCGTTGTCTTAGGTTGTAAATTAGAATGGAGTTTGCCAGGTGAAATCCCCATAAGTTTATGTCTCATTAGTTCTTATTCGTTTTTTTTCCAAACACACACACTGTATTTTATTTTTATGAGATAAATAGACTGACATCAAGCGTTGTACATGGATGATCACAACAAAAGCAACAATGATTGCAATTACCAAACATGAAACACACTCATACTATGTCAAAATATTGACATTCAGTCCAGTAATCCTTCACTGTAGCCGCTGCTTTACTTTGCAGTGAAAATTGATTTGTATATTCTTTGCCTCTGAGTCCTTGTGGGATTTTTTTTTAATTCAAACAGAAAGTAACAAAAATTATATTTATCGTCATCAGTTCACTCAGTCCCGTGTAATTAATTTTTTTTTCATCTTGATCGTTTGTTAGCACTTTTATGAGTTCATTAGTTTTATCATTAGAGTTCTGAAAATGCTTATTTATTCAGTTCAGCAGTACAGTAGAGTTACCAGAAACCTGTACTTGTCAGAGTCTTTTCCATGAATTTCATGAAGATGAAACCCTTTTATAGGAACATATTTGCAAAAGCATCAGAGTACAACCAGAACTGTCTGTAAATGACAAAAGACTTAAAAATGACCACGGTTAAAGATTTGATGAAAGTTTATAATAATGCAGTTGACAAGAAAATTAGTTATTTCTGAGATATACATTTTAAAGTAATAACTAGGATTATGAATTATAACATTATACCAGAACATATAAGATTTTTAGAAATTTCATGTAATGTCTGAAACATTTATATTAACATATTTCCATACAAAAAACCGAATGAAAGTTTAGTATTAGTTATTTTGTTTGTTTTTGTATACTGCAGGTTCTTATCAGTCATCAATTTTATACACATCAGTGTATACATGTCAATCCCAATCGCCCAATTCAGCACAACACCATCCCCACCCCACCACTTTTTCCCCCCCGTGGTGTCCATGTGTCTGCGCTCTACATCTGAGTCTCAACTTCTGCCCTGCAAACTGGCTCATCTGTACCAATTTTCTAGGTTGCACATACCTGCGTTAATATACGATATTTGTTTTTCTCTTTCCGACTTACTTCACACTGTATGACAGTCTCTAGATCCATCCACGTCACAACAAATGACTCAATTTGGTTCCTTTTTGTGGCTGAGAAATATTCCATTCTATATATGTACCACAACTTCTTTATCCATTCGCCTGTTGATGGGCATTTAGGTTGCTTCCATGACCAGGCTATTGTAAATAGTGCTGTAATAAACATTCGGGTGCATGTGTATTTTTGAATTATGGTTTTCTGTGGCTGTATAACCAGTAGTGGGATTGCTGGGTCATATGGAAGCTCAATGTTCACATTTTTAAGGCACCTCCATTTTGTTCTCTTTAGTGGCTCTTTCCAAGTTACATCCCACTTAAAGTTCAGGGTATGCATTCCTCCACAACACCTTCAGCATTTATTGTTTGTAGTTTTCTTGCTGACGGTTATTTTGACAAGTGGGAGCTGCTACCTCTTTGTGGTTGAATTCGCATGTGCCTCATAATCCGTTGAAATTGAGCTTTAAGGCATGTCCTTTTTATTTTTCAAGCTGTGATTACCCCTTAGTTCTTCAAAGTGTTCTCTTAAAGTATGTGTCACATTTTGACATGTTTTGGCCATTACCTCCCTCAAGACATTTTGAGGGCAGGTTTCATTTACAGTCCTGCAGTACTTGTTAATAGGAAATGACCATTAGCACAGGCTTTAAAGCTGCTTTTGCAGCGAACTGCCAGAGGGTGGCAGCCTTTCTATGTTCCCCACCCTGGTACTTATGGAAAAGCCCTTGCTGCCTGTGGTGTTTCTTGGTTATAAATTAGAGTGGAGTGTGCCCGGACAAACACACACAAGCTGATGTGTCCTTACTTTTGTTGGTTTTTTAATTTAATTTTTATTTTTTATTGGAGTAATTTTCCACTGTGTACGTGGACCACTTCTACATCGTGCATTCCTTGGTTGATGGACATTTTCATTGCTTCCAAGTGTTGGCTATGGTAAATATTGTTGGAGTGCAGGATTGCCAGCCTGTGACTTGATTCTCATTTTCTCAGGTGATAGGCCCAGCAGTGGGTGTGATTCACTGACTGGTAGCACCGTGTTTCCCTTTTCAAAGCACCTTCTTTGTGTTTTCATTAGTGGCTCTTACCACGTCCCCCGTAGAATTCAGGGTGCGCATTTCTCCACAATCGCTTCAGCATTTATTGTTTGCAGCATTTATGCTAATGGCCCTTCTGGCTGCTGTGAGCTGATAGGTTGTTGTAATTTGGGTATGCATGTCTTTGAAAATTCGTAAAACTCATCATTTTTCTCCACCGTTTTCTTTTCTGTTAAAAAGAAGGAAACAATTGGGAATACAAAATAACTCTTGAAATTGTCTTCTTGGAAGGTTGCCCTCTGTTTAATTTTTTGGCTATTTTCCAGCCCAGAAGTTTTTTAGAGAGCAGGTGTCATTTACCGAACTGCAAGTTTGGTGAATATTTAGTGACCTTTAGGAATGGGTTTAAAGCTGCTCTTGTGGGAAGTGGCCTCAAGCAGGCAGCATTTCTCCATTCCTCAATCTGGGTACTAGGGCAGCAGAGCCTTTCTGGAAGTCGTGTTCCTAGGATGTAAATTACATTGGAATGTGCATGGAGAAACCCCCATAAGTGTATGTCTCATTATTTCTTCTTGGATTTATTTTTTTTTTAATTGATGTAAAGCTTAGAATATTGTTCGTCCTAGGTGTACACAATCTGGTTCATTTGTACATTATATATGTCTATTCAAGTACAGATCCTCTTCCCATGTAAAATGTTACAGAGGGTTCCGCACACCTCCCTTGCTATATGCTCGGTCTTTTTGAGATATGTATATAATATGTGTTTGTATACATATAGTAACACTAATCTAAATTTATCCATTCCCCTCACCTTTCCTTTTACATGAGCATAGTTTCTTTTCTAAGTCAGTGAGGGTCTTTCTCTGTGGAAATATGTTCATTTGTGTCAGTTATTACATAACGCCTATAAGTGATATCATAGAATATAGGTCTTTCGCTTTCGGACTTATCTCATGTTTCGTGACTATCTCCAAACTCATTTGTGGTGCCTCAAAGAGCACTGTTTCATTGTATTCCATGGCTAATATTCCATTGTGTACATGGACCACTTCTTCTTTATCCATTCACCTGTTGTTGGACATTTTGATTGCTTCACTGTCTTGCCTATTGTGAATAAGGCTTTACTGCAGCTTTTGTGGCCTGTGTTCTCTCGTTTCTTGTCTACTCAGGTGAGAGGTCCAATGGTGCGCCTGCTGGATTGAATGGTACCTCCATTTTTACTTTTAAACACAGCTCCTTTCTGTTCTCATTATTGGCTGTTACCCCTTTACGTCTCACCAGCAGGTAGAGGGTACACAGTTCTCTAAAACCCGTTCAGCATTTATTGTTTGTAAACATTTTGCTGATGGTCAGTCGAATGGTGTAAGTTGAAACTTTTTGTAGATTAGATTGCATGGGTCTAACACTCCCTGAGATTGAGCTTTTATCCATTTTCCTTTTTTTTTAAAAAGAGCGTGAGTAAAACGTAACTATTCATACTCTCTTCTTGACACATTTGCCTGTTTTGAATTTTTTTGTCCATTCCCTCCTTCAGCACAATTTTTTAGGGCAGGTGTCCTTTACAGCCCTGAGATCTTGTGAATGTTAAGTGATCATTAGCTGTGAGTTTAAATCTGCTCTTGCAGGAAACGGCCACAAGGCGGCATCATTTCTCCTTTACCAAATTTGGTAACTGCGGAAACAGAGCCTTAATGGTAGTGGTGTTCTAGGTTGTAAATTAGAATGGAATGTGCCAGGAAAAAGCCCTTTATGTTCATGTCTCATTACTTCTTGTTCATATTTATAATTTACTTTTTATTTTTTATCCAAGCAAATTTGATTACAATGGTTTGTTTGTTCTAGGTGTGCAAATGTGGTTCTTTCACACATATACGTGTATCTGTTATTCCTCGCATCCTTTTCCCATGTAGGTTATGACACAATGTTGAGTAGTCTTCTCCTGGTCTTCCGTACGTCTTTGGTGATTATATATTTCACATGGTTTGTATATCTCTGTTAACCCTAAAATGGTAATGTATCCAATCCTCATCCCTTTTTATTTGGTGAAGCATAAGTTTATTAATGAATCTGTGATTGCCTTTCTCTGTGGAAATATCTTCATTGGTATCAATTTTTAAGTAACTCCTAAAAGTGCTATGATAGGATATGTGTCTTTTGCTTTCTCACTTACTACAGGTGGCGTGATTACGTCTAGACTCATCTATGGTGCTGCAAATGGCATTGTTTCATTTTTTTCACTAGCGAATATTCCATCTGTACATGGAGGAGTTCTTCTTTGTCCACTCATCTGTTGTTGGACTTTTTGGTTACTTCCATATCTTGGCTATTGTAATACTGTGCCATGCAGATTTCCCTGCCTGTGTCTTTCCAATTTTCTCTTCTTATATTACAGGTCGAGGAGTGGGCCTCCTGGATCATATGGTAGCTCAATGTTTACCTTTTAAAGGCACCTCCATTCTGTTCTTATTTGTGGCCCTTTCCAAGTTATGTCCCACTTGACGGTGAAGGGATGCATTTCTCCACAACATCTTCAGCAGTTATTGTTGGTAGTTTTCTTTCTGATGTTTACTCTGACGAGTGTGAGCTGATACCTCTTTGAGGTTAAATTCGCATGTGCCTCATAATCCGTTGAAATTGAGCTTTAAGGCATGTCCTTTTTATTTTTCAAGCTGTGATTACCCCTTAGTTTTTCAAAGTGTTCTCTTAAAGTATGTGTCACATTTTGACATGTTTTGGCCATTACCTCCCTCAAGACATTTTGAGGGCAGGTTTCATTTACAGTCCTGCAGTACTTCTTCCTATGAAATGACCATTAGCACAGGCTTTAAAGCTGCTTTTGCAGGTAACAGCCTGAGGGTGGCAGCCTTTCTATGTTCCCCACCCTGGTAACTAGGGAAAAGCCCTTGCGGCCTGTGGTTTTATTCGGTTATAAATTAGAGTGTTGTTTGCCCGGACAAACACACACAAGCTGATGTCTCTTTAATTTTTTTGGTTTTTTAAATTTAATTTTTATTTTTTATTGGAGTAATTTCCCACTGTGTACGTGGACCACTTCTACTTTGTGCATTACTCGGTTCATGGACATTTTCATTGCTTCCAAGTGTTGGCTATGATAAATATTGTTGGAGTGCAGGATTGCCAGCCTGTGGCTTTTTGATTCTCATTTTCTCAGGTGATAGGCCCAGCAGTGGGTGTGATTGATTGACTGGTAGCACCGTCTTACCCTTTTCAAAGCACCTTCTTTGTGTTTTGATTAGTGGCTCTTACCCCGTGCCCCTTAGAATCGAGGGTACGCATTTCTCCACAATCGCTTCAGCATTTATTGTTTGCAGCATTTATACTAATGGCCCTTCTGGCTGGTGTGAGCTGATAGGTTTTTGTAATTTGTGTTTGCATGTCTTTGAAAATTCATAAAACTCATCATTTTTCTCTGCTGTTTTCTTTTCTGTTACAAAAAGGAAACAATTGGGAGTACAATATAACTCTTGAAATTGTCTTTTTGGACGCTTGCCCTCTGTTTAATTTTTTGCTCGATTTTCCACCCCAGAATCTTTTTAGAGAGCAGGTGTCATTTACCGAACTGCAAGTTTGGTGAATATTTAGTGACCTTTAGCAATGGGTTTAAAGCTGCTGTTGTGGGAAGTGGCCTCAAGCAGGCAGCATTTCTCCATTCCCAAACCTGGGTACTAGGGCAGCAGAGACTTTCCGGAAGTCGTGTTCCTAGGTTGTAAATTACATTGGAATGTGCATGGAGAAACCCCCATAAGTGTATGTCTCATTATTTCTTCTTTGTTTTAATTTTTTTTTAATTGGGGTAAAGCTTAGAATATTGTTTGTCCGAGGTGTACACAATCTGGTTCATTTGTACATTATATTTGTCTATTCAAGTACAGATGCTCTTCCCGTGTAAAATGTTACTTAGGGTTCCGCAGACCTCCCTTGCTATATGGTCCGTCTTTTTGTGATATGTATATAATATGTGTTTGTATACATATAGTAACACTAATGTTAATTTATCCATTCCCCCCACCTTTCCTTTTACATGAGCATAGTTTGTTTTCTAAGTCCGTGAGTGTCTTTCTCTGTGAAAATATGTTCATTTGTGTCAGTTATTAGATAACGCCTATAAGTGATATCATAGAATATAGGTTTTTGCTTTCCGACTTACCTCATGTTTCGTGATTATCTCCAGACTCATTTGTGGTACCTCACAGAGCAATGGTTCATTGTTTTCCATGGCTATTATTCCATTGTGTACATGGACCACTTCTTCTTTATCCATTCACCTCTTGTTGGACATTTTGATTGCTTCACTGTCTTGGCTATTGTGAATAAGTCTGTACTGCAGCTTTTGCGGCCTGTGTCTTCTCGATACTTCTCTTCTCAGGTGAGAGGTCTAATGATGCACCTGCTGGATTGAATGGTACCTCCATTTTTACTTTTAAACACAGCTCCTTTCTGTTCTCATTATTGGCTGTTACCCCTTTACGTCTCACCAGCAGGTAGAGGGTACACAGTTCTCTAAAACCCGTTCAGCATTTATTGTTTGTAGACTTTTTGCTGATGGTCAGTCGCCTGGTGTAAGTTGAAACTTTTTGTAGATTAGATTGCATAGGTCTAACACTCCCTGAGGTTGAGCTTTTATCCATTTACCTTTTATTTTAAAGTGTGTGAGTAAAACTTATCTCTTCATACTCTCTTCCTGAAACATTTGCCTGTTTTGAATTTTTTTGTCCATTCCCTACTTCAGCAGAGTTTTTCAGGGCAGGTGTCCTTTACAGCCCTGAGTCCTTGTGAATGTTAAGTGGCCATTAGCTGTGAGTTTAAAGCTGCTCTTGCAGGAAATGGTCACAAGGTGGCATCATTTCTCCTTTACCAAATTTGGTAGCTGGGGAAACAGAGCCTTAATGGAAGTGGTGTTGTAGGTTGTAAATTAGAATGGAATGTGGCAGGAAAAAGCCCTTCAAGTTTATGTCTCATTACTTCTTGTTCATATTTGTAAGTTACTTTTTATTTTTTATCCCAGCACATTTGATTACAATGGTTTGTTTGTTCTAGGTGTGCAAATGTGGTTCTTTCACACATATACGTGTATCTGTTATTCCTCGCATCCTTTTCCAATGTAGGTTATGATACAATGTTGAGTAGTCTTCTCCTGGTCTTCCGTACGTCTTTGGTGATTATATATTTCACATGGTTTGTATATCTCTGTTAACCCCAAAATGGTAATGTATCCAATCCTCATCCCTTTCTGTTTGGTGAAGCATAAGTTTATTAATGAATCTGTGATTGCCTTTCTCTGTGGAAATATCTTCATTGGTATCAATTTTTAAGTAACTCCTAAAAGTGATATGATAGGATATGTGTCTTTTGCTTTCTCACTTACTACAGGTGGCGTGATTACGTCTAGATTCATCTATGGTGCTGCAAATGGCATTGTTTCATTTTTTTCACTAGCGAATATTCCATCTGTACATGGAGGAGTTCTTCTTTGTCCACCCATCTGTTGGTGGACTTTTTGGTTACTTCCATATCTTGGCTATTGTAATACTGTGCCATGCAGATTTGCCTGCCTGTGTCTTTCCAATTTTCTCTTCTTATATTATAGGTCGAGGAGTGGGCCTCCTGGATCATATGGTAGCTCAATGTTCACCTTTTAAAGGCACCTCCATTCTGTTCTTATTCGTGGCCCTTTCCAAGTTATGTCCCACTTGAAGTTGAAGGTATACATTTCTCCACAATACCTTCAGCATTTATTGTTTGTAGTTTTCTTGCTGATGGTTATTCTGACAAGTGTGAGCTGATACCTCTTTGTGGTTGAATTCGCATGTGCCTCATAATCCATTGAAATTGAGCTTTGAGAAATGTCCTTTTTATTTTTCAAGCTGTGATTACCCCTTAGTTCTTCAAAGTGTTCTCTTAAAGTATGTGTCACATTTTGAAATGTTTTGGCCATTACCTCCCTCAAGAAATTTTGAGGGCAGGTTTCATTTACAGTCCTGCATTACTTCTTCCTATGAAATGACCATTAGCACAGGCTTTAAAGCTGCTTTTGCAGGTAACTGCCTGAGGGTGGCAGCCTTTCTATGTTCCCCACCCTGGTAACTAGGGAAAAGCCCTTGCGGCCTGTGGTGTTTCTCGGTTATCAATTAGAGTGGAGTGTGCCCGGACAATCCCACACAAGCTGATGTCTCTTTACTTTTGTTGGATTTTTAAATTTAATTTTTACTTTTTATTGGAGTAATTTCCCACTGTGCATGTGGACCACTTCTACTTTGTGCACTCCTCGGTTGATGGACATTTTCATTGCTTCCAAGTGTTGGCTATGGTAAATATTGTTGGAGTGCAGGATTGCCAGCCTGTGGATTTTTGATTCTCATTTTCTCAGGTGATAGGCCCAGCAGTGGGTGTGATTGATTGACTGGTAGCCGTGTTACCCTTTTCAAAGCACCTTCTTTGTGTTTTCATTAGTGGCTCTTACCACGTCCCCCTTAGAATCGAGGGTACGCATTTCTCCACAATCGCTCCAGCATTTTTTGTTTGCAGCATTTATGCTAATGGCCCTTCTGGCTGGTGTGAGCTGATAGGTTTTTGTAATTTGGGTTTGCATGTCTTTGAAAATTCATACAACTCATCATTTTTATCCGCCGTTTTCTTTTCTGTTAAAAAAAGGTAACAATTGGGAATACAATATAACTCTTGAAATTGTCTTCTTGGAAGGTTGCCCTCTATTTAATTTTTTGGTCGATTTTCCAGCCCAGAATTTTTTTAGAGAGCAGGTGTCATTTACAGAACTGCAAGTTTGGTGAATATTTAGTGACCTTTAGCAATGGGTTTAAAGCTGCTCTTGTGGTAAGAGGCCTCAAGCAGGCAGCATTTCTCCATTCCCCAATCTGGGTACTAAGGGCAGCAGAGCCTTTCTGGAAGTCGTGTTCCTATGTTGTAAATTACACTGGAATGTGCATGGAGAAACCCCCATAAGGTTATGTCTCATTATTTCTTCTTGGTTTTAAATTTTTTTTTAATTGGGGTAAAGCTTAGAATATTGTTCGTCCTAGGTGTACACGATCTGGTTCATTTGTACGTTATATATGTCTATTCAAGTACAGATCGTCTTCCCATGTACAATGTTACAGAGTGTTCCGCACACCTCACTTGCTATATGGTCGGTCTTTTTGCGATATGTATATAATATGTGTTTCTATACATATAGTAACACTAAT
Organism: Balaenoptera physalus; assembly: GCF_965194825.1. Taxonomy (NCBI): domain Eukaryota; kingdom Metazoa; phylum Chordata; class Mammalia; order Artiodactyla; family Balaenopteridae; genus Balaenoptera; species Balaenoptera physalus. The sequence goes on from NW_028125435.1 coordinate 25,825, forward strand.
GTTAATTTATCCATTCCCCACACCTTTCCTTTTACATGAGCATAGTTTGCTTTCTAAGTCAGTGAGTGTCTTTCTCTGTGGAAATATGTTCATTTGTGTCAGTTATTAGATAACGCCTTTAAGTGATATCATAGAATATAGGTCTTTTGCTTTCGGACTTATCTCATGTTTCGTGACTATCTCCAAACTCATTTGTGGTGCCTCAAAGAGCAATGGTTCATTGTTTTCCATGGCTATTATTCCATTGTGTACATGGACCACTTCTTCTTTATCCATTCACCTGTTGTTGGACATTTTGATTGCTTCACTGTCTTGGCTATGGTGAATAAGGCTTTAGTGCAGCATTTGTGGCCTGTTTTCTCTCGATTCTTGTCTTCTCAGGTGAGAGGTCCAATGGTGCGCCTGCTGTATTGAATGGTACCTCCATTTTTACTTTTAAACACAGCTCCTTTCTGTTCTCATTATTGGCCGTTACCCCTTTACGTCTCACCAGCAGGTAGAGGTTACACAGTTCTCTAAAACCACTTCAGCCTTTATTGTTTGCAGACTTTTTGCTGATGGTCAGTCGACTGGTGTGAGTTGAAAAGTTTTTGTAGATTAGATTGCATGGGTCTAACACTCCCTGAGGTTGAGCTTTTATCCATTTTCCTTTTTTTTTTTAAAGAGCATGAATAAAACGTAACTATTCATACTCTCTTCTTGAAAGATTTGCCTGTTTTGAATTTTTTTGTCCATTCCCTCCTTCAGCACAATTTTTTAGGGCAGGTGTCCTTTACAGCCCTGAGTCCTTGTGAATATTAAGTGACCATTAGCTGTGAGTTTAAATCTGCTCTTGCAGGAAACGGCCACAAGGTGGCATCATTTCTCCTTTACCAAATTTGGTAACTGGGGAAAAAGAGCCTTAATGGAAGTGGTGTTGTAGGTTGTAAATTAGAATGGAATGTGCCAGGAAAAAGCCCTTTATATTCATGTCTCATTATTTCTTGTTCATATTTATAATTTACTTTTTATTTTTTAACCAAGCAAATTTGATTACAATGGTTTGTTTGTTCTAGGTGTGCAAATGTGGTTCTTTCACACATATACGTGTATCTGTTATTCCTCGCATCCTTTTCCAATGTAGGCTATGACACAATGTTGAGTAGTCTTCTCCTGGTCTTCCGTACGTCTTTGGTGATTATATATTTCACATGGTTTGTATATCTCTGTTAACCCCAAAATGGTAATGTATCCAATCCTCATCCCTTTCTATTTGGTGAAGCATAAGTTTTTTAATGAATCTGTGATTGCCTTTCTCTGTGGAAATATCTTCATTGGTATCAATTTTTAAGTAACTCCTAAAAGTGATACGATAGGATATGTGTCTTTTGCTTTCTCACTTACTACAGGTGGCGTGATTACGTCTAGATTCATCTATGGTGCTGCAAATGGCATTGTTTCATTTTTTTCACTAGCGAATAATCCATCTGTACATGGAGGAGTTCTTCTTTGTCCACCCATCTGTTGGTGGACTTTTTGGTTACTTCCATATCTTGGCTATTGTAATACTGCGCCATGCAGATTTGCCTGCCTGTGTCTTTCCAATTTTCTCTTCTTATATTATAGGTCGAGGAGTGGGCCTCCTGGGGCGTATGGTAGCTCAATGTTCACCTTTTAAAGGCACCTCCATTCTGTTCTTATTAGTGGCACTTTCCAAGTTATGTCCCACTTGAAGTTGAAGGTATACATTTCTCCACAATACCTTCAGCATTTATTGTTTGTAGTTTTCTTGTTGATGGTTATTCTGACAACTGTGAGCTGATACCTCTTTGTGGTTGAATTCGCATGTGCCTCATAATCCGTTGAAATTGAGCTTTAAGGCATGTCCTTTTTATTTTTCAAGCTGTGATTACCCCTTAGTTCTTCAAAGTGTTCTCTTAAAGTATGTGTCACATTTTGAATTGTTTTGGCCATTACCTCCCTCAAGACATTTTGAGGGCAGGTTTCATTTACAGTCCTGCATTACTTCTTCCTATGAAATGACCATTAGCACAGGCTTTAAAGCTGCTTTTGCAGGTAACTGCCTGAGGGTGGCAGCCTTTCTATGTTCCCCACCCTTGTAACTGGGAAAAGGCCTTGTGGCCTGCGGTGTTTCTCGGTTATAAATTAGAGTGGAGTGTGCCCGGACAAACCCACACAAGCTGATGTCTCTTTACTTTTGTTGCATTTTTAAATTTAATTTTTATTTTTTATTGGAGTAATTTCCCACTGTGCACGTGGACCACTTCTACTTTGTGCCCTCCTCGGTTGATGGACATTTTCATTGCTTCCAAGTGTTGGCTATGGTAAATATTGTTGGAGTGCAGGATTGCCAGCCTGTGGCTTTTTGATTCTCATTTTCTCAGGTGATAGGCCCAGCAGTGGGTGTGATTGATTGACTGGTAGCACCCTGTTACACTTTTCAAAGCACCTTCTTTGTGTTTTCATTAGTGGCTCTTACCACGTCCCCCTTAGAATCGAGGGTACGCATTTATCCACAATCGCTTCAGCATTTATTGTTTGCAGCATTTATGCTAATGGCCCTTCTGGCTGGTGTGAGCTGATAGGTTTTTGTAATTTGGGTTTGCATGTCTTTGAAAATTCATAAAACTCATCATTTTTCTCTGCCGTTTTCTTTTCTGTTTCAAAAAGGAAACAATTGGGAGTACAGTATAACTCTTGAAATTGTCTTCTTGGAAGGTTTTCCTCTGTTTAATTTTTTGGTCGATTTTCCAGCCCAGAATTTTTTTAGAGAGCAGGTGTCATTTACCGAACTGCCAGTTTGGTGAATATTTAGTGACCTTTAGCAATGGGTTTAAAGCTGCTCTTGTGGTAAGTGGCCTCAAGCAGGCAGCATTTCTCCATTCCCCAATCTGGGTACTAAGGGCAGCAGAGCCTTTCTGGAAGTCGTGTTCCTAGGTTGTAAATTACACTGGAATGTGCATGGAGAAACCCCCATAAGTTTATGTCTCATTATTTCTTCCTGGTTTTAAATTTTTTTTTAATTGGGGTAAAGCTTAGAATATTGTTCGTCCTAGGTGTAAACAATCTGGTTCATTTGTACGTTATATATGTCTATTCAAGTACAGATCCTCTTCCCATGTAAAATGTTACAGAGTGTTCCGCACACCTCACTTGCTATATGGTCGGCCTTTTTGCGATATGTATATAATATGTGTTTGTATACATATAGTAACACTTATCTTAATTTATCCACTCCCCACACCTTTCCTTTTACATGAGCATAGTTTGTTTTCTAAGTCAGTGAGTGTCTTTCTCTGTGGAAATATGTTCATTTGTGTCAGTTATTAGATAACGCCTATAAGTGATATCATAGAATATAGGTCTTTTGCTTTCGGACTTATCTTATGTTTCGTGACTATCTCCAAACTCATTTGTGGTGCCTCAAAGAGCAATGGTTCATTGTTTTCCATGGCTAATATTCCATTGTGTACATGGACCACTTCTTCTTTATCCATTCACCTGTTGTTGGACATTTTGATTGCTTCACTGTCTTGGCTATTGTGAATAAGGCTTTATTGCAGCTTTTGTGGCCTGTGTTCTCTCGATTCTTGTCTTCTCAGGTGAGAGGGCCAATGGTGCGCCTGCTGGATTGAATGGTACCTCCATTTTTACTTTTAAACACAGCTCCATTCTGTTCTCATTATTGGCCGTTACCACTTTACGTCTCACCAGCAGGTAGAGGGTACACAGTTCTCTAAAACCCCTTCACCCTTTATTGTTTGTAGACTTTTTGCTGATGGTCAGTCGACTGGTGTGAGTTGAAAAGTTTTTGTAGATTAGATTGAATGGGTCTAACACTCCCTGACGTTGAGGTTTTATCCATTATCCTTTTTTCTTAAAAGAGCGTGAGTATAACGTAACTATTCATACTCTCTTCTTGAACATTTGCCTGTTTTGAATTTTTTTGTCCATTCCCTTCTTCAGCACAATTTTTTAGGGCAGTTGTCCTTTACAGCCCTGAGTCCTTGTGAATGTTAAGTGACCATTACATGTGAGTTTAAATCTGCTCTTGCAAGAAACGGCCACAAGGTGGCATCATTTCTCCTTTACCAAATTAGGTAACTGGGGAAACAGAGCCTTAATGGAAGTGGTGTTCCAGGTTGTAAATTAGAAAGGAATGTGCCAGGAAAAAGTCCTTTATGTTCATGTCTCATTACTTCTTGTTCATATATATAATTTACTTTTTATTTTTTATCCAAGCAAATTTGATTACAATGTTTTGTTTGTTCTAGGTGTCCAAATGTGGTTCTTTCACACATATACGTGTATCTGTTATTCCTCGCATCCTTTTCCAATGTAGGTTATGACACAATGTTGAGTAGTCTTCTCCTGGTCTTCCGTACGTCTTTGGTGATTATATATTTCACATGGTTTGTATATCTCTGTTAACCCCAAAATGGTAATGTATCCAATCCTCATCCCTTTTTATTTGGTGAAGCATAAGTTTTTTAATGAATCTGTGTTTTCGTTTCTCTGTGGAAATATCTTCATTGGTATCAATTTTTAAGTAACTCCTAAAAGTGATACGATACGATATGTGTCTTTTGCTTTCTCACTTACTGCAGGTGGCGTGATTACGTCTAGATTCAGCTGTGGAGCTGCAAATTGCATTGTTTCATTTTTTTCACTAGCGAATATTCCATCTGTACATGGAGGAGTTCTTCTTTGTCCACCCATCTGTTGGTGGACTTTTTGGTTACTTCCATATCTTGGCTATTTTAATACTGTGCCATGCAGATTTGCCTGCCTGTGTCTTTCCAATTTTCTCTTCTTATATTATAGGTCGAGGATTGGGCCTCCTGGATCATATGGTAGCTCAATGTTCACCTTTTAAAGGCACCTCCATTCTGTTCTTATTCGTGGCCCTTTCCAAGTAATGTCCCACTTGAAGTTGAAGGTATACATTTCTCCACAACACCTTCAGCATTTATTGTTTGTAGTTTTCTTGCTGATGGTTATTCTGACAAGTGTGACCTGATACCTCTTTGTGGTTGAATTCGCATGTGCCTCATAATCCGTTGAAATTGAGCTTTAAGGCATTTCCTTTTTATTTTTCAAGCTGTGATTACCCCTTAGTTCTTCAAAGTGTTCTCTTAAAGTATGTGTCACATTTTGAAATGTTTTGGCCATTACCTCCCTCAAGACATTTTGAGGGCAGGTTTCATTTACAGTCCTGCAGTACTTCTTCCTATGAAATGACCATTAGCACAGGCTTTAAAGCTGCTTTGCAGGTAACTGCCTGAGGGTGGCAGCCTTTCTATGTTCCCCACCCTGGTAACTAGGGAAAAACCCTTGCGGCCTGTGGTGTTCCTCGGTAATCAATTAGAGTGGAGTGTGCCCGGACAATCCCACACAAGCTGTTGTCTCTTTACTTTTGTTGGATTTTTAAATTTAATTTTTATTTTTTATTGGAGTAATTTCCCACTGTGCACGTGGACCACTTCTACTTTGTGCACTCCTCGGTTGATGGACATTTTCATTGCTTCCAAGTGTTGGCTATGGTAAATATTGTTGGAGTGCAGGATTGCCAGCCTGTGGCTTTTTGATTCTCATTTTCTCAGGTGATAGGCCCAGCAGTGGGTGTGATTGATTGACTGGTAGCACCGTGTTACGCTTTTCAAAGCACCTTCTTTGTGTTTTCATTAGTGGCTCTTACCACGTCCCCCTTAGAATCGAGGGTACGCATTTCTCTACAATCGCTCCAGCATTTTTTGTTTGCAGCATTTATGCTAATGGCCTTTCTAGCTGGTGTGAGCTGATAGGTTTTTGTAATTTGGGTTTGCATGTCTTTGAAAATTCATAAAACTCATCATTTTTCTCCGCCGTTTTCTTTTCTGTTAAAAAAAGGTAACAATTGGGAATACAATATAACTCTTGAAATTGTCTTCTTGGAAGGTTGCCCTCTATTTAATTTTTTGGTCGGTTTTCCAGCCCAGAACTTTTTTAGAGAGCAGGTGTCATTTACCGAACTGCAAGTTTGGTGAATATTTAGTGACATTTAGCAATGGGTTTAAAGCTGCTCTTGTGGTAAGTGGCCTCAAGCAGGCAGCATTTCTCCATTCCCCAATCTGGGTACTAGGGCAGCAGAGCCTTTCTGGAAGTCGTGTTCCTAGGTTGTAAATTACATTGGAATGTGCATGGGGAAACCCCCATAGGTTTATGTCTCATTATTTCTTCTTGGTTTTAATTTTTTTTTTAATTGGGGTAAAGCTTAGAATATTGTTCGTCCTAGGTGTACACAATCTGGTTCATTTGTACATTATATATGTCTATTCAAGTACAGATCCTCTTCCCATGTAAAATGTTACAGAGGGTTCCGCACACCTCCCTTGCTATATGCTCGGTCTTTTTGAGATATGTATATAATATGTGTTTGTATACATATAGTAACACTAATCTTAATTTATCCATGCCCCACACCTTTCCTTTTACATGAGCATAGTTTGTTTTCTAAGTCAGTGAGTGTCTTTCTCTGTGGAAATATGTTCATTTGTGTCAGTTATTAGATAACGCCTATAAGTGATATCATATAATATAGGTCTTTTGCTTTCGGACTTATCTCATGTTTCGTGACTATCTCCAAACTCATTTGTGGTGCCTCAAAGAGAAATGGTTCATTGTTTTCCATGGCTAATATTCCATTGTGTACATGGACCACTTCTTCTTTATCCATTCACCTGTTGTTGGACCTTTTGATTGCTTCACTGTCTTGGCTATTGTGAATAAGGCTGTACTGCAGCTTTTGCGGCCTGTGTTGTCTCGATTCTTGTCTTCTCAGGTGAGAGGTCCAATGGTGCGCCTGCTGGATTGAATGGTACCTCCATTTTTACTTTTAAACACAGCTCCTTTCTGTTCTCATTATTGGCTGTTACCCCTTTACGTCTCACCAGCAGGTAGAGGGTAATGGGTTCCCTAAAACCCTTTCAGCATTTATTGTTTGTAGACATTTTGCTGATGGTCAGTCAAATGGTGTAAGTTGAAAGTTTTTGTAGATTAGATTGCATGGGTCTAATACTCCCTGAGGTTGAGCTTTTATCCATTTTCCTTTTTTTTTTAAAAGAGCGTGAGTAAAACGTAACTATTCATACTCTCTTCTTGAAACAATTGCCTGTTTTGAATTTTTTTGTCCATTCCCTCCTTCAGCACAATTTTTTAGGGCAGGTGTCCTTTACAGCCCTGAGTCCTTGTGAATGTTAAGTGACCATTAGCTGTGATTTTAAATCTGCTCTTGCAGGAAACGGCCACAAGGTGGCATCATTTCTCCTTTACCAAATTTGGTAACTGGAGAAACAGAGCCTTAATGGAAGTGGTGTTCTAGGTTGTAAATTAGAATGGAATGTGCCAGGAAAAAGCCCTTTATGTTCATGTCTCATTACTTCTTATTCATATTTATAATTTACTTTTTATTTTTTATCCAAGCAAATTTGATTACAATGGTTTGTTTGTTCTAGGTGTGCAAATGTGGTTCTTTCACACATATACGTGTATCTGTTATTCCTCGCATCGTTTTCCCATGTAGGTTATGACACAATGTTGAGTAGTCTTCTCCTGGTCTTCCGTACGTCTTTGGTGATTATATATTTCACATGGTTTGTATATCTCTTTTAACCCCAAAATGGTAATGTATCCAATCCTCATCTCTTTCTAATTGGTGAACCATAAGTTTTTTAATGAATCTGTGATTGCCTTTCTCTGTGGAAATATCTTCATTGGTATCAATTTTTAAGTAACTCCTAAAAGTGATATGATAGGATATGTGTCTTTTGCTTTCTCACTTACTACAGGTGGCGTGATCACGTCTAGACTCATCTGTGGTGCTGCAAATGGCATTGTTTCATTTTTTTCACTAGCGAATATTCCATCTGTACATGGAGGAGCTCTTCTTTTTCCACCCATCTGTTGGTGGACTTTTTGGTTACCTCCATATCTGGGTATTGTAATATTGTGCAATGCAGATTTGCCTGCCTTTGTCTTTCCAATTCTCTCCTCTTAGAAAATAGGTCGAGGAGTGGGCCTGCTGGATCATATGGTAGCTCAATGTTTACCTTTTTAAGGCACCTCCATTCTGTTCTCATTCGTGGCCCTTTCCAAGTTATGTCCCCCTTGATGTTGAGGGTATGCATTTCTCCACAACACCTTGAGCAGTTATTGTTTGTAGTTTTCTTGCTGATGGTTATTCTGACAAGTGTGAGCTGATACCTCTTTGTGGTTGAATTCGCATGTGCCTCATAATCCATTGAAATTGAGCTATAAGGCATGTCCTTTTTAGTTTTCAAGGTGTGCTTACCCCTTAGTTCTTCAAAGTGTTCTCTTAAAGTATGTGTCACATTTTGAAATGTTTTGGCCATTACCTCCCTCAAGACATTTGGAGGGCAGGTTTCATTTACAGTCCTGCATTACTTCTTCCTATGAAATGACCATTAGCAAAGGCTTTAAAGCTGCTTTTGCAGGTAACTGCCTGAGGGTGGCAGCCTTTCTATGTTCCCCACCCTGGTATCTAGGGAAAAGCCCTTGCGGCCTGTGGTGTTTCTCGGTTATAAATTAGAGTGGAGTGTGCCCGGACAATCCCACACAAGCTGATGTCTCTTTACTTTTGTTGGATTTTTAAATTTAATTTTTATTTTTTATTGGAGTAATTTCCCACTGTGTACGTGGACCACTTCTACTTTGTGCATTCCTTGGTTGATGGACATTTTCATTGCTTCGAAGTGTTGGCTATCGTAAATATTGTTGGAGTGCAGGATTGCCATCCTGTGACTTTTTGATTCTCATTTTCTCAGGTGATAGTCCCAGCAGTGGGTGTGATTGATTGACTGGTAGCACGGTGTTACCCTTTTCAAAGCACCTTCTTTGTGTTTTCCTTGGAGGCTCTTACCACGTCCCCCTTAGAATCGAGGGTTCGCATTTCTCCACAATCGCTCCAGCATTTACTGTTTGCAGCATTTATGCTAATGGCCCTTCTGGCTGGTGTGAGCTGATATGTTTTTGTAATTTGGGTTTGCATGTATTTGAAAATTCATAAAACTCATCATTTTTCTCCGCCGTTTTCTTTTCTGTTACAAAAAGAAAACAATTGGGAATACAATATAATTCTTGAAATTGTCTTCTTGTAAGGTTGCCCTCTGTTTAATTTTTTGGTCGATTTTCCAGCCCAGAATTTTTTTGGAGAGCAGGTGTCATTTACCAAACTGCAAGTTTGGTGAATATTTAGTGAACTTTAGCAATGGGTTTAAAGCTGCTCTTGTGGGAAGTGGCCTCAAGCAGGCAGCATTTCTCCATTCCCCAATCTGGGTACTAGGGCAGCAGAGCCTTTCTGGAAGTCGTGTTCCTAGGTTGTAAATTACATTGGAATGTGCATAGAGAAACCCCCATAAGTTTATGTCTCATTATTTCTTCTTGGTTTTAAATTTTTTTTTAATTGGGGTAAAGCTTAGAATATTGTTCGTCCTAGGTGTACACAATCTGGTTCATTTGTACATTATATATGTCTATTCAAGTACAGATCCTCTTCCCATGTAAAATGTTACAGAGGGTTCCGCACACCTCCCTTGCTATATGCTCGGTCTTTTTGAGATGTGTATATAATATGTGTTTGTATACATATAGTAACACTAATCTTAATTTATCCATTCCCCACACCTTTCCTTTTACATGAGCATAGTTTGTTTTCTAAGTCAGTGAGTGTCTTTCTCTGTGGAAATATGTTCATTTGTGTCAGTTATTAGATAACGCCTATAAGTGATATCATAGAATATAGGTCTTTTGCTTTCGGACTTATCTCATGTTTCGTGACTATCTCCAAACTCATTTGTGGTGCCTCAAAGAGAAATGGTTCATTGTTTTCCATGGCTAATATTCCATTGTGTACATGGACCACTTCTTCTTTATCCATTCACCTGTTGTTGGATATTTTGATTGCTTCACTGTCTTGGCTATTGTGAATAAGGCTGTACTGCAGCTTTTGCGGCCTGTGTTGTCTCGATTCTTGTCTTCTCAGGTGAGAGGTCCAATGGTGCGCCTGCTGGATTGAATGGTACGTCCATTTTTACTTTTAAACACAGCTCCTTTCTGTTCTCATTATTGGCTGTTACCCCTTTACGTCTCACCAGCAGGTAGAGGGTAATGGGTTCCCTAAAACCCTTTCAGCATTTATTGTTTGTAGACATTTTGCTGATGGTCAGTCGAATGGTGTAAGTTGAAAGTTTTTGTAGATTAGATTGCATGGGTCTAACACTCCCTGAGGTTGAGCTTTTATCCATTTTCCTTTTTTATTTAAAAGAGCGTGAGTAAAACGTAACTATTCATACTCTCTTCTTGAAACAATTGCCTGTTTTGAATTTTTTTGTCCATTCCCTCCTTCAGCACAATTTTTTAGGGCAGGTGTCCTTTACAGCCCTGAGTCCTTGTGAATGTTAAGTGACCATTAGCTGTGATTTTAAATCTGCTCTTGCAGGAAACGGCCACAAGGTGGCATCATTTCTCCTTTACCAAATTTGGTAACTGGAGAAACAGAGCCTTAATGGAAGTGGTGTTCTAGGTTGTAAATTAGAATGGAATGTGCCAGGAAAAAGCCCTTTATGTTCATGTCTCATTACTTCTTATTCATATTTATAATTTACTTTTTATTTTTTATCCAAGCAAATTTGATTACAATGGTTTGTTTGTTCTAGGTGTGCAAATGTGGTTCTTTCACACATATACGTGTATCTGTTATTCCTCGCATCGTTTTCCCATGTAGGTTATGACACAATGTTGAGTAGTCTTCTCCTGGTCTTCCGTACGTCTTTGGTGATTATATATTTCACATGGTTTGTATATCTCTTTTAACCCCAAAATGGTAATGTATCCAATCCTCATCTCTTTCTAATTGGTGAACCATAAGTTTTTTAATGAATCTGTGATTGCCTTTCTCTGTGGAAATATCTTCATTGGTATCAATTTTTAAGTAACTCCTAAAAGTGATATGATAGGATATGTGTCTTTTGCTTTCTCACTTACTACAGGTGGCGTGATCACGTCTAGACTCATCTGTGGTGCTGCAAATGGCATTGTTTCATTTTTTTCACTAGCGAATATTCCATCTGTACATGGAGGAGCTCTTCTTTTTCCACCCATCTGTTGGTGGACTTTTTGGTTACCTCCATATCTGGGTATTGTAATATTGTGCAATGCAGATTTGCCTGCCTTTGTCTTTCCAATTCTCTCCTCTTAGAAAATAGGTCGAGGAGTGGGCCTGCTGGATCATATGGTAGCTCAATGTTTACCTTTTTAAGGCACCTCCATTCTGTTCTCATTCGTGGCCCTTTCCAAGTTATGTCCCCCTTGATGTTGAGGGTATGCATTTCTCCACAACACCTTGAGCAGTTATTGTTTGTAGTTTTCTTGCTGATGGTTATTCTGACAAGTGTGAGCTGATACCTCTTTGTGGTTGAATTCGCATGTGCCTCATAATCCATTGAAATTGAGCTATAAGGCATGTCCTTTTTAGTTTTCAAGGTGTGCTTACCCCTTAGTTCTTCAAAGTGTTCTCTTAAAGTATGTGTCACATTTTGAAATGTTTTGGCCATTACCTCCCTCAAGACATTTGGAGGGCAGGTTTCATTTACAGTCCTGCATTACTTCTTCCTATGAAATGACCATTAGCAAAGGCTTTAAAGCTGCTTTTGCAGGTAACTGCCTGAGGGTGGCAGCCTTTCTATGTTCCCCACCCTGGTATCTAGGGAAAAGCCCTTGCGGCCTGTGGTGTTTCTCGGTTATAAATTAGAGTGGAGTGTGCCCGGACAATCCCACACAAGCTGATGTCTCTTTACTTTTGTTGGATTTTTAAATTTAATTTTTATTTTTTATTGGAGTAATTTCCCACTGTGTACGTGGACCACTTCTACTTTGTGCATTCCTTGGTTGATGGACATTTTCATTGCTTCGAAGTGTTGGCTATCGTAAATATTGTTGGAGTGCAGGATTGCCATCCTGTGACTTTTTGATTCTCATTTTCTCAGGTGATAGTCCCAGCAGTGGGTGTGATTGATTGACTGGTAGCACGGTGTTACCCTTTTCAAAGCACCTTCTTTGTGTTTTCCTTGGAGGCTCTTACCACGTCCCCCTTAGAATCGAGGGTTCGCATTTCTCCACAATCGCTCCAGCATTTACTGTTTGCAGCATTTATGCTAATGGCCCTTCTGGCTGGTGTGAGCTGATATGTTTTTGTAATTTGGGTTTGCATGTATTTGAAAATTCATAAAACTCATCATTTTTCTCCGCCGTTTTCTTTTCTGTTACAAAAAGAAAACAATTGGGAATACAATATAATTCTTGAAATTGTCTTCTTGTAAGGTTGCCCTCTGTTTAATTTTTTGGTCGATTTTCCAGCCCAGAATTTTTTTGGAGAGCAGGTGTCATTTACCAAACTGCAAGTTTGGTGAATATTTAGTGAACTTTAGCAATGGGTTTAAAGCTGCTCTTGTGGGAAGTGGCCTCAAGCAGGCAGCATTTCTCCATTCCCCAATCTGGGTACTAGGGCAGCAGAGCCTTTCTGGAAGTCGTGTTCCTAGGTTGTAAATTACATTGGAATGTGCATAGAGAAACCCCCATAAGTTTATGTCTCATTATTTCTTCTTGGTTTTAAATTTTTTTTTAATTGGGGTAAAGCTTAGAATATTGTTCGTCCTAGGTGTACACAATCTGGTTCATTTGTACATTATATATGTCTATTCAAGTACAGATCCTCTTCCCATGTAAAATGTTACAGAGGGTTCCGCACACCTCCCTTGCTATATGCTCGGTCTTTTTGAGATATGTATATAATATGTGTTTGTATACATATAGTAACACTAATCTTAATTTATCCATTCCCCACACCTTTCCTTTTACATGAGCATAGTTTGTTTTCTAAGTCAGTGAGTGTCTTTCTCTGTGGAAATATGTTCATTTGTGTCAGTTATTAGATAACGCCTATAAGTGATATCATAGAATATAGGTCTTTTGCTTTCGGACTTATCTCATGTTTCGTGACTATCTCCAAACTCATTTGTGGTGCCTCAAAGAGAAATGGTTCATTGTTTTCCATGGCTAATATTCCATTGTGTACATGGACCACTTCTTCTTTATCCATTCACCTGTTGTTGGATATTTTGATTGCTTCACTGTCTTGGCTATTGTGAATAAGGCTGTACTGCAGCTTTTGCGGCCTGTGTTGTCTCGATTCTTGTCTTCTCAGGTGAGAGGTCCAATGGTGCGCCTGCTGGATTGAATGGTACGTCCATTTTTACTTTTAAACACAGCTCCTTTCTGTTCTCATTATTGGCTGTTACCCCTTTACGTCTCACCAGCAGGTAGAGGGTAATGGGTTCCCTAAAACCCTTTCAGCATTTATTGTTTGTAGACATTTTGCTGATGGTCAGTCGAATGGTGTAAGTTGAAAGTTTTTGTAGATTAGATTGCATGGGTCTAACACTCCCTGAGGTTGAGCTTTTATCCATTTTCCTTTTTTATTTAAAAGAGCGTGAGTAAAACGTAACTATTCATACTCTCTTCTTGAAACAATTGCCTGTTTTGAATATTTTTGTCCATTCCCTCCTTCAGCACAATTTTTTAGGGCAGGTGTCCTTTACAGCCCTGAGTCCTTGTGAATGTTAAGTGACCATTAGCTGTGATTTTAAATCTGCTCTTGCAGGAAACGGCCACAAGGTGGCATCATTTCTCCTTTACCAAATTTGGTAACTGGAGAAACAGAGCCTTAATGGAAGTGGTGTTCTAGGTTGTAAATTAGAATGGAATGTGCCAGGAAAAAGCCCTTTATGTTCATGTCTCATTACTTCTTGTTCATATTTATAATTTACTTTTTATTTTTTATCCAAGCAAATTTGATTACACTGGTTTGTTTGTTCTAGGTGTGTAAATGTGGTTCTTTCACACATATACGTGTATCTGTTATTTCTCGCATCCTTTTCCCATGTAGGTTATGACACAATGTTGAGTAGTCTTCTCCTGGTCTTCCGTACGTCTTTGGTGATTATATATTTCACATGGTTGGTATATCTCTTTTAACCCCAAAATGGTAATGTATCCAATCCTCATCCCTTTCTAATTGGTGAACCATAAGTTTTTTAATGAATCTGTGATTGCCTTTCTCTGTGGAAATATCTTCATTGGTATCAATTTTTAAGTAACTCCTAAAAGTGATAGATAGGATATGTGTCTTTTGCTTTCTCACTTACTACAGGTGGCGTGATCACGTCTAGACTCATCTGTGGTGCTGCAAATGGCATTGTTTCATTTTTTTCACTAGCGAATATTCCATCTGTACATGGAGGAGTTCTTCTTTTTCCACCCATCTGTTGGTGGACTTTTTGGTTACCTCCATATCTGGGTATTGTAATACTGTGCAATGCAGATTTGCCTGCCTTTGTCTTTCCAATTCTCTCCTCTTAGAATATAGGTCGAGGAGTGGGCCTGCTGGATCATATGCTAGCTCAATGTTTACCTTTTTAAGGCACCTCCATTCTGTTCTCATTCGTGGCCCTTTCCAAGTTATGTCCCCCTTGATGTTGAGGGTATGCATTTCTCCACAACACCTTGAGCAGTTATTGTTTGTAGTTTTCTTGCTGATGGTTATTCTGACAAGTGTGAGCTGATACCTCTTTGTGGTTGAATTCGCATGTGCCTCATAATCCATTGAAATTGAGCTATAAGGCATGTCCTTTTTAGTTTTCAAGGTGTGATTACCCCTTAGTTCTTCAAAGTGTTCTCTTAAAGTATGTGTCACATTTTGAAATGTTTTGGCCATTACCTCCCTCAAGACATTTGGAGGGCAGGTTTCATTTACAGTCCTGCATTACTTCTTCCTATGAAATGACCATTAGCAAAGGCTTTAAAGCTGCTTTTGCAGGTAACTGCCTGAGGGTGGCAGCCTTTCTATGTTCCCCACCCTGGTATCTAGGGAAAAGCCCTTGCGGCCTGTGGTGTTTCTCGGTTATAAATTAGAGTGGAGTGTGCCCGGACAATCCCACACAAGCTGATGTCTCTTTACTTTTGTTGGATTTTTAAATTTAATTTTTATTTTTTATTGGAGTAATTTCCCACTGTGTACGTGGACCACTTCTACTTTGCCCATTCCTTGGTTGATGGACATTTTCATTGCTTCCAAGTGTTGGCTATCGTAAGTATTGTTGGAGTGCAGGATTGCCATCCTGTGACTTTTTGATTCTCATTTTCTCAGGTGATAGTCCCAGCAGTGGGTGTGATTGATTGACTGGTAGCACCGTGTTACCCTTTTCAAAGCACCTTCTTTGTGTTTTCCTTGGAGGCTCTTACCACGTCCCCCTTAGAATCGAGGGTTCGCATTTCTCCACAATCGCTCCAGCATTTACTGTTTGCAGCATTTATGCTAATGGCCCTTCTGGCTGGTGTGAGCTGATATGTTTTTGTAATTTCGGTTTGCATGTCTTTGAAAATTCATAAAACTCATCATTTTTCTCCGCCGTTTTCTTTTCTGTTACAAAAAGAAAACAATTGGGAATACAATATAATTCTTGAAATTGTCTTCTTGTAAGGTTGCCCTCTGTTTAATTTTTTGGTCGATTTTCCAGCCCAGAATTTTTTTGGAGAGCAGGTGTCATTTACCGAACTGCAAGTTTGGTGAATATTTAGTGAACTTTAGCAATGGGTTTAAAGCTGCTCTTGTGGGAAGTGGCCTCAAGCAGGCAGCATTTCTCCATTCCCCAATCTGGGTACTAGGGCAGCAGAGCCTTTCTGGAAGTCGTGTTCCTAGGTTGTAAATTACATTGGAATGTGCATGGAGAAACCCCCATAAGTTTATGTCTCATTATTTCTTCTTGGTTTTAAATTTTTTTTTAATTGGGGTAAAGCTTAGAATATTGTTCGTCCTAGGTGTACACAATCTGGTTCATTTGTACATTATATATGTCTATTCAAGTACAGATCCTCTTCCCATGTAAAATGTTACAGAGGGTTCCGCACACCTCCCTTGCTATATGCTCGGTCTTTTTGAGATAGGTATATAATATGTGTTTGTATACATACAGTAACACTAATCTTAATTTATCCATTCCCCACACCTTTCCTTTTACATGAGCATAGTTTGTTTTCTAAGTCAGTGAGTGTCTTTCTCTGTGGAAATATGTTCATTTGTGTCAGTTATTAGATAACGCCTATAAGTGATATCATAGAATATAGGTCTTTTGCTTTCGGACTTATCTCATGTTTCGTGACTATCTCCAAACTCATTTGTGGTGCCTCAAAGAGCAATGGTTCATTGTTTTCCATGGCTAATATTCCATTGTGTACATGGACCACTTCTTCTTTATCCATTCACCTGTTGTTGGACATTTTGATTGCTTCACTGTCTTGGCTATTGTGAATAAGGCTGTACTGCAGCTGTTGCGGCCTGTGTTGTCTCGATTCTTGTCTTCTCAGGTGAGAGGTCCAATGGTGCGCCTGCTGGATTGAATGGTACCTCCATTTTTACTTTTAAACACAGCTCCTTTCTGTTCTCATTATTGGCTGTTACCCCTTTACGTCTCACCAGCAGGTAGAGGGTAATGGGTTCCCTAAAACCCTTTCAGCATTTATTGTTTGTAGACATTTTGCTGATGGTCAGTCGAATGGTGTAAGTTGAAAGTTTTTGTAGATTAGATTGCATGGGTCTAACACTCCCTGAGGTTGAGCTTTTATCCATTTTCCTTTTTTTTCTAAAAGAGCGTGAGTAAAACGTAACTATTCATACTCTCTTCTTGAAACAATTGCCTGTTTTGAATTTTTTTGTCCATTCCCTCCTTCAGCACAATTTTTTAGGGCAGGTGTCCTTTACAGCCCTGAGTCCTTGTGAATGTTAAGTGACCATTAGCTGTGATTTTTAATCTGTTCTTGCAGGAAACGGCCACAAGGTGGCATCATTTCTCCTTTACCAAATTTGGTAACTGGAGAAACAGAGCCTTAATGGAAGTGGTGTTCTAGGTTGTAAATTAGAATGGAATGTGCCAGGAAAAAGCCCTTTATGTTCATGTCTCATTACTTCTTGTTCATATTTATAATTTACTTTTTATTTTTTATCCAAGCAAATTTGATTACAATGGTTTGTTTGTTCTAGGTGTGCAAATGTGGATCTTTCACACATATACGTATATCTGGTATTCCTCGCATCTTTTTCCCATGTAGGTTATGACACAATGTTGAGTAGTCTTCTCCTGGTCTTCCGTACGTCTTTGGTGATTATATATTTCACATGGTTGGTATATCTCTTTTAACCCCAAAATGGTAATGTATCCAATCCTCATCCCTTTCTAATTGGTGAACCATAAGTTTTTTAATGAATCTGTGATTGCCTTTCTCTGTGGAAATATCTTCATTGGTATCAATTTTTAAGTAACTCCTAAAAGTGATATGATAGGATATGTGTCTTTTGCTTTCTCACTTACTACAGGTGGCGTGATCACGTCTAGACTCATCTGTGGTGCTGCAAATGGCATTGTTTCATTTTTTTCACTAGCGAATATTCCATCTGTACATGGAGGAGTTCTTCTTTTTCCACCCATCTGTTGGTGGACTTTTTGGTTACCTCCATATCTGGGTATTGTAATACTGTGCAATGCAGATTTGCCTGCCTTTGTCTTTCCAATTCTCTCCTCTTAGAATATAGGTCGAGGAGTGGGCCTGCTGGATCATATGCTAGCTCAATGTTTACCTTTTTAAGGCACCTCCATTCTGTTCTCATTCGTGGCCCTTTCCAAGTTATGTCCCCCTTGATGTTGAGGGTATGCATTTCTCCACAACACCTTGAGCAGTTATTGTTTGTAGTTTTCTTGCTGATGGTTATTCTGACAAGTGTGAGCTGATACCTCTTTGTGGTTGAATTCGCATGTGCCTCATAATCCATTGAAATTGAGCTATAAGGCATGTCCTTTTTAGTTTTCAAGGTGTGATTACCCCTTAGTTCTTCAAAGTGTTCTCTTAAAGTATGTGTCACATTTTGAAATGTTTTGGCCATTACCTCCCTCAAGACATTTGGAGGGCAGGTTTCATTTACAGTCCTGCATTACTTCTTCCTATGAAATGACCATTAGCAAAGGCTTTAAAGCTGCTTTTGCAGGTAACTGCCTGAGGGTGGCAGCCTTTCTATGTTCCCCACCCTGGTATCTAGGGAAAAGCCCTTGCGGCCTGTGGTGTTTCTCGGTTATAAATTAGAGTGGAGTGTGCCCGGACAATCCCACACAAGCTGATGTCTCTTTACTTTTGTTGGATTTTTAAATTTAATTTTTATTTTTTATTGGAGTAATTTCCCACTGTGTACGTGGACCACTTCTACTTTGCCCATTCCTTGGTTGATGGACATTTTCATTGCTTCCAAGTGTTGGCTATCGTAAATATTGTTGGAGTGCAGGATTGCCATCCTGTGACTTTTTGATTCTCATTTTCTCAGGTGATAGTCCCAGCAGTGGGTGTGATTGATTGACTGGTAGCACCGTGTTACCCTTTTCAAAGCACCTTCTTTGTGTTTTCCTTGGAGGCTCTTACCACGTCCCCCTTAGAATCGAGGGTTCGCATTTCTCCACAATCGCTCCAGCATTTACTGTTTGCAGCATTTATGCTAATGGCCCTTCTGGCTGGTGTGAGCTGATATGTTTTTGTAATTTGGGTTTGCATGTCTTTGAAAATTCATAAAACTCATCATTTTTCTCCGCCGTTTTCTTTTCTGTTACAAAAAGAAAACAATTGGGAATACAATATAATTCTTGAAATTGTCTTCTTGTAAGGTTGCCCTCTGTTTAATTTTTTGGTCGATTTTCCAGCCCAGAATTTTTTTGGAGAGCAGGTGTCATTTACCGAACTGCAAGTTTGGTGAATATTTAGTGAACTTTAGCAATGGGTTTAAAGCTGCTCTTGTGGGAAGTGGCCTCAAGCAGGCAGCATTTCTCCATTCCCCAATCTGGGTACTAGGGCAGCAGAGCCTTTCTGGAAGTCGTGTTCCTAGGTTGTAAATTACATTGGAATGTGCATGGAGAAACCCCCATAAGTTTATGTCTCATTATTTCTTCTTGGTTTTAAATTTTTTTTTAATTGGGGTAAAGCTTAGAATATTGTTCGTCCTAGGTGTACACAATCTGGTTCATTTGTACATTATATATGTCTATTCAAGTACAGATCCTCTTCCCATGTAAAATGTTACAGAGGGTTCCGCACACCTCCCTTGCTATATGCTCGGTCTTTTTGAGATAGGTATATAATATGTGTTTGTATACATACAGTAACACTAATCTTAATTTATCCATTCCCCACACCTTTCCTTTTACATGAGCATAGTTTGTTTTCTAAGTCAGTGAGTGTCTTTCTCTGTGGAAATATGTTCATTTGTGTCAGTTATTAGATAACGCCTATAAGTGATATCATAGAATATAGGTCTTTTGCTTTCGGACTTATCTCATGTTTCGTGACTATCTCCAAACTCATTTGTGGTGCCTCAAAGAGCAATGGTTCATTGTTTTCCATGGCTAATATTCCATTGTGTACATGGATCACTTCTTCTTTATCCATTCACCTGTTGTTGGACATTTTGATTGCTTCACTGTCTTGGCTATTGTGAATAAGGCTGTACTGCAGCTGTTGCGGCCTGTGTTGTCTCGATTCTTGTCTTCTCAGGTGAGAGGTCCAATGGTGCGCCTGCTGGATTGAATGGTACCTCCATTTTTACTTTTAAACACAGCTCCTTTCTGTTCTCATTATTGGCTGTTACCCCTTTACGTCTCACCAGCAGGTAGAGGGTAATGGGTTCCCTAAAACCCTTTCAGCATTTATTGTTTGTAGACATTTTGCTGATGGTCAGTCGAATGGTGTAAGTTGAAAGTTTTTGTAGATTAGATTGCATGGGTCTAACACTCCCTGAGGTTGAGCTTTTATCCATTTTCCTTTTTTTTCTAAAAGAGCGTGAGTAAAACGTAACTATTCATACTCTCTTCTTGAAACAATTGCCTGTTTTGAATTTTTTTGTCCATTCCCTCCTTCAGCACAATTTTTCAGGGCAGGTGTCCTTTACAGCCCTGAGTCCTTGTGAATGTTAAGTGACCATTAGCTGTGATTTTAAATCTGTTCTTGCAGGAAACGGCCACAAGGTGGCATCATTTCTCCTTTACCAAATTTGGTAACTGGAGAAACAGAGCCTTAATGGAAGTGGTGTTCTAGGTTGTAAATTAGAATGGAATGTGCCAGGAAAAAGCCCTTTATGTTCATGTCTCATTACTTCTTGTTCATATTTATAATTTATTTTTTATTTTTTATCCAAGCAAATTTGATTACAATGGTTTGTTTGTTCTAGGTGTGCAAATGTGGATCTTTCACACATATACGTATATCTGGTATTCCTCGCATCTTTTTCCCATGTAGGTTATGACACAATGTTGAGTAGTCTTCTCCTGGTCTTCCGTACGTCTTTGGTGATTATATATTTCACATGGTTGGTATATCTCTTTTAACCCCAAAATGGTAATGTATCCAATCCTCATCCCTTTCTAATTGGTGAACCATAAGTTTTTTAATGAATCTGTGATTGCCTTTCTCTGTGGAAATATCTTCATTGGTATCAATTTTTAAGTAACTCCTAAAAGTGATATGATAGGATATGTGTCTTTTGCTTTCTCACTTACTACAGGTGGCGTGATCACGTCTAGACTCATCTGTGGTGCTGCAAATGGCATTGTTTCATTTTTTTCACTAGCGAATATTCCATCTGTACATGGAGGAGTTCTTCTTTTTCCACCCATCTGTTGGTGGACTTTTTGGTTACCTCCATATCTGGGTATTGTAATACTGTGCAATGCAGATTTGCCTGCCTTTGTCTTTCCAATTCTCTCCTCTTAGAATATAGGTCGAGGAGTGGGCCTGCTGGATCATATGCTAGCTCAATGTTTACCTTTTTAAGGCACCTCCATTCTGTTCTCATTCGTGGCCCTTTCCAAGTTATGTCCCCCTTGATGTTGAGGGTATGCATTTCTCCACAACACCTTGAGCAGTTATTGTTTATAGTTTTCTTGCTGATGGTTATTCTGACAAGTGTGAGCTGATACCTCTTTGTGGTTGAATTCGCATGTGCCTCATAATCCATTGAAATTGAGCTATAAGGCATGTCCTTTTTAGTTTTCAAGGTGTGATTACCCCTTAGTTCTTCAAAGTGTTCTCTTAAAGTATGTGTCACATTTTGAAATGTTTTGGCCATTACCTCCCTCAAGACATTTGGAGGGCAGGTTTCATTTACAGTCCTGCATTACTTCTTCCTATGAAATGACCATTAGCAAAGGCTTTAAAGCTGCTTTTGCAGGTAACTGCCTGAGGGTGGCAGCCTTTCTATGTTCCCCACCCTGGTATCTAGGGAAAAGCCCTTGCGGCCTGTGGTGTTTCTCGGTTATAAATTAGAGTGGAGTGTGCCCGGACAATCCCACACAAGCTGATGTCTCTTTACTTTTGTTGGATTTTTAAATTTAATTTTTATTTTTTATTGGAGTAATTTCCCACTGTGTACGTGGACCACTTCTACTTTGCCCATTCCTTGGTTGATGGACATTTTCATTGCTTCCAAGTGTTGGCTATCGTAAATATTGTTGGAGTGCAGGATTGCCATCCTGTGACTTTTTGATTCTCATTTTCTTAGGTGATAGTCCCAGCAGTGGGTGTGATAGATTGACTGGTAGCACCGTGTTACCCTTTTCAAAACACCTTCTTTGTGTTTTCCTTAGTGGCTCTTACCACGTCCCCCTTAGAATCGAGGGTACGCATTTCTCCACAATCGCTCCAGCATTTACTGTTTGCAGCATTTATGCTAATGGCCCTTCTGGCTGGTGTGAGCTCATAGGTTTTTGTAATTTGTGTTTGCATGTCTTTGAAAATTCATAAAACTCATCATTTTTCTCCACCGTTTTCTTTTCTGTTAAAAAAAGGAAACAATTGGGAATACAATATAATTCTTCAAATTGTTTTCTTGGAAGGTTGCCCTGTGTTTAATTTTTTGGTCGATTTTCCAGCCCAGAATTTTTTTGGAGAGCAGGTGTCATTTACCGAACTGCAAGTTTGGTGAATATTTAGTGAACTTTAGCAATGGGTTTAAAGCTGCTCTTATGGGAATTGGCCTCAAACAGGCAGCATTTCTCCATTCCCCAATCTGGGTACTAGGGCAGCAGAGCCTTTCTGGAAGTCGTGTTCCTAGGTTGTAAATTACATTGGAATGTGCATGGAGAAACCCCCATAAGTTTATGTCTCATTATTTCTTCTTGGTTTAAATTTTTTTTTAATTGGGGTAAAGCTTAGAATATTGTTCGTCCTAGGTGTACACAATCTGGTTCATTTGTACATTATATATGTCTATTCAAGTACAGATCCCCTTCCCAAGTAAAATGTTACAGAGGGTTCCACACACCTCCCTTGCTATATGCTCGGTCTTTTTGAGATATGTATATAATATGTGTTTGTATACATATAGTAACACTAATCTTAATTTATCCATTCCCCACACCTTTCCTTTTACATGAGCATAGTTTGTTTTCTAAGTCAGTGAGTGTCTTTCTCTGTGGAAATATGTTCATTTGTGTCAGTTATTAGATAACGCCTATAAGTGATATCATAGAATATAGGTCCTTTGCTTTCCAACTTACCTCATGTTTCGTGATTATCTCCAAACTCATTTGTGGTGCCTCAAAGAGCAATGGTTCATTGATTTCCATGTCTAATATTCCATTGTGTACATGGACCACTTCTTCTTTATCCATTCACCTGTTGTTGGACATTTTGATAGCTTCACTGTCTTGGCTATTGTGAATAAGGCTGTACTGCAGCTTTTGCGGCCTGTGTTGTCTCGATTCTTGTCTTCTCAGGTGAGAGGTCCAATGGTGCCCCTGCTGGATTGAATGGTACCTCCATTTTTACTTTTAAACACAGCTCCTTTCTGTTCTCATTATTGGCTGTTACCCCTTTACGTCTCACCAGCAGGTAGAGGGTAATGGGTTCCCTAAAACCCTTTCAGCATTTATTGTTTGTAGACATTTTGCTGATGGTCAGTCGAATGGTGTAAGTTGAAAGTTTTTGTAGATTAGATTGCATGGGTCTAACACTCCCTGAGGTTGAGCTTTCATCCATTTTCCATTTTTTTTTTAAAGAGCGTGAGTAAAACGTAACTATTCATACTCTCTTCTTGAAACAATTGCCTGTTTTGAATTTTTTTGTCCATTCCCTCCTTCAGCACAATTTTTTAGGGCAGGTGTCCTTTACAGCCCTGAGTCCTTGTGAATGTTAAGTGCCCATTAGCTGTGATTTCAAATCTGCTCTTGCAGGAAACGGCCACAAGGTGGCATCATTTCTCCTTTACCAAATTTGGTTACTAGGGCAACTGAGCCTTACAGGAAGTGGTGTTCTAGGTTGTAAATTAGAATGGAATGTGCCAGGAAAAATCCCTTTATGTTCATGTCTCATTACTTCTTGTTCATATTTATAATTTACTTTTTATTTTTTATCCAAGCAAATTTGATTACAATGGTTTGTTTGTTCTAGGTGTGCAAATGTGGTTCTTTCACACATATACGTGTATCTGTTATTCCTCGCATCCTTTTCCCATGTAGGTTATTACACAATGTTGAGTAGTCGTCTCCTAATCTTCCGTACGTCTTTGGTGATTATATATTTCACATGGTTTGTATATCTCTTTTAACCCCAAAATGGTAATGTATCCAATCCTCATCCCTTTCTATTTGGTGAACCATAAGTTTTTTAATGAATCTGTGATTGCCTTTCTCTGTGGAAATATCTTCATTGGTATCAATTTTTAAGTAACTCCTAAAAGTGATATGATAGGATACGTGTCTTTTGCTTTCTCACTTACTACAGGTGGCGTGATCACGTCTAGACTCATCTGTGGTGCTGCAAATGGCATAGTTTCATTTTGTTCACTAGCGAATATTCCATCTGTACATGGAGGAGTTCTTCTTTGTCCACCCATCTGTTGGTGGACTTTTTGGTTACCTCCATATCTGAGTATTGTAATACTGTGCAATGCCGATTTGCCTGCCTGAGTCTCTCCAATTCTCTCTTCTTAGATTATAGGTCGAGGAGTGGGCCTGCTGGATCATATGGTAGCTCAATGTTGACCTTTTTAAGGCACCTCCATTCTGTTCTCATTCGTGGCCCTTTCCAAGTTATGTCCCCCTTGATATTGAGGGTATGCATTTCTCCACAACACCTTCAGCAGTTATTGTTTGTAGTTTTCTTGCTCATGGTTATTCTGACAAGTGTGAGCTGATACCTCTCTGTGGTTGAATTCCCATGTGCCTCATAATCCGTTGAAATTGAGCTTTAAGGCATGTCCTTTTTATTTTTCAAGCTGTGATTACCCCTTAGTCCTTCAAAGTGTTCTCGTAAAGTATGTGTCACATTTTGAAATGTTTTGGCCATTACCTCCCTCAAGACATTTTGAGGGCAGGTTTCATTTACAGTCCTGCATTACTTCTTCCTATGAAATGACCATTAGCACAGGCTTTAAAGCTGCTTTTGCAGGTAACTGCCAGAGGGTGGCAGCCTTTCTATGTTCCCCACCATGGTAACTAGGGAAAAGCCCTTGCGGCCTGTGGTTTTTCTCGGTTATAAATTAGAGTGGAGTGTGCCCGGTCAATCGCACACAAGCTGATGTCTCTTTACTTTTGTTTGATTTTTAAATTTAATTTTTAGTTTTTATTGGAGTAATTTCCCACTGTGTACGTGGACCACTTCTACTTTGTGCATTCCTTGGTTGATGGACATTTTCATTGCTTCCAAGTGTTGGCTATCGTAAATATTGTTGGAGTGCAGGATTGCCATCCTGTGAGTTTTTGATTCTCATTTTCTTAGGTGATAGTCCCAGCAGTGGGTGTGATAGATTGACTGGTAGCACCGTGTTACCCTTTTCAAAACACCTTCTTTGTGTTTTCCTTAGTGGCTCTTACCACGTCCCCCTTAGAATCGAGGGTACGCATTTCTCCACAATCGCTCCAGCATTTACTGTTTGCAGCATTTATGCTAATGGCCCTTCTGGCTGGTGTGAGCTCATAGGTTTTTGTAATTTGGGTTTGCATGTCTTTGAAAATTCATAAAACTCATCATTTTTCTCCGCCGTTTTCTTTTCTGTTAAAAAAAGGAAACAATTGGGAATACAATATAATTCTTCAAATTGTTTTCTTGGAAGGTTGCCCTCTGTTTAATTTTTTGGTCGATTTTCCAGCCCAGAATTTTTTTGGAGAGCAGGTGTCATTTACCGAACTGCAAGTTTGGTGAATATTTAGTGAACTTTAGCAATGGGTTTAAAGCTGCTCTTATGGGAAGTGGCCTCAAACAGGCAGCATTTCTCCATTCCCCAATCTGGGTACTAGGGCAGCAGAGCCTTTCTGGAAGTCGTGTTCCTAGGTTGTAAATTACATTGGAATGTGCATGGAGAAACCCCCATAAGTTTATGTCTCATTATTTCTTCTTGGTTTAAATTTTTTTTTAATTGGGGTAAAGCTTAGAATATTGTTCGTCCTAGGTGTACACAATCTGGTTCATTTGTACATTATATATGTCTATTCAAGTACAGATCCCCTTCCCAAGTAAAATGTTACAGAGGGTTCCACACACCTCCCTTGCTATATGCTCGGTCTTTTTGAGATATGTATATAATATGTGTTTGTATACATATAGTAACACTAATCTTAATTTATCCATTCCCCACACCTTTCCTTTTACATGAGCATAGTTTGTTTTCTAAGTCAGTGAGTGTCTTTCTCTGTGGAAATATGTTCATTTGTGTCAGTTATTAGATAACGCCTATAAGTGATATCATAGAATATAGGTCTTTTGCTTTCGGACTTAGCTCATGTTTCGTGACTATCTCCAAACTCATTTGTGGTGCCTCAAAGAGCAATGGTTCATTGTTTTCCATGGCTAATATTCCATTGTGTACATGGACCACTTCTTCTTTATCCATTCACCTGTTGTTGGACATTTTGATTGCTTCACTGTCTTGGTTATTGTGAATTAGGTTGTACTGCAGCTTTTGAGGCCTGTGTTGTCTCGATTCTTGTCTTCTCAGGTGAGAGGTCCAATGGTGCGCCTGCTGGATTGAATGGTACCTCCATTTTTACTTTTAAACACAGCTCCTTTCTGTTCTCATTATTGGCTGTTACCCCTTTACGTCTCAGCAGCAGGTAGAGGGTAATGAGTTCCCTAAAACCCTTTCAGCATTTATTGTTTGTAGACATTTTGCTGATGGTCAGTCGAATGGTGTAAGTTGAAACTTTTTGTAGATTAGATTGCATGGGTCTAACACTCCCTGAGATTGTGCTTTTATCCATTTTCCTTTTTTTTTTAAAAGAGCGTGAGTAAAACGTAACTATTCATACTCCCTTCTTGAAACAATTGCCTGTTTTGAATTTTTTTGTCCATTCCCTCCTTCAGCACAATTTTTTAGGGCAGGTGTCCTTTACAGCCCTGAGTCCTTGTGAATGTTAAGTGACCATTAGCTGTGATTTTAAATCTGCTCTTGCAGGAAACGGCCACAAGTTGGCATCATTTCTCCTTTACCAAACTTGGTAACTGGAGAAACAGAGCCTTAATGGAAGTGGTGTTCTAGGTTGTAAATTAGAATGGAATTTGCCAGGAAAAAGCCCTTTATGTTCATGTCTCATTACTTCTTGTTCATATTTATAATTTATTTTTATTTTTTATCCAAGCAAATTTGATTACAATGGTTTGTTTGTTCTAGGTGTGCAAATGTGGTTCTTTCACACATATACGTGTATCTGTTATTCCTCGCATCCTTTTCCCATGTAGGTTATGACACAATGTTGAGTAGTCTTCTCCTGGTCTTCCGTACGTCTTTGGTGATTATATATTTCACATGGTTTGTATATCTCTTTTAACCCCAAAATGGTAATGTATCCAATCCTCATCCCTTTCTATTTGGTGAACCATAAGTTTTTTAATGAATCTGTGATTGCCTTTCTCTGTGGAAATATCTTCATTGGTATCAATTTTTAAGTAACTCCTAAAAGTGATATGATAGGATATGTGTCTTTTGCTTTCTCACTTACTACAGGTGGCGTGATTACGTCTAGACTCATCTGTGGTGCTGCAAATGGCATTGTTTCATTTTTTTCACTAGCGAATATTCCATCTGTATATGGAGGAGTTCTTCTTTGTCCACCCATCTGTTGGTGGACTTTTTGGTTACCTCCATATCTGGGTATTGTAATACTGTGCAATGCAGATTTGCCTGCCTGTGTCTTTCCAATTCTCTCTTCTTAGATTATAGGTCGAGGAGTGGGCCTGCTGGATCATATGGTAGCTCAATGTTTACCTTTTTAAGGCACCTCCATTCTGTTCTCATTCGTGGCCCTTTCCAAGTTATGTCCCCCTTGATGTTGAGGGTATGCATTTCTCCACAACACCTTGAGCAGTTATTGTTTGTAGTTTTCTTGCTCATGGTTATTCTGACAAGTGTGAGCTGATACCTCTTTGTGAGTGAATTCGCATGTGCCTCATAATCCGTTGAAATTGAGCTATAAGGCGTGTCCTTTTTAGTTTTCAAGGTGTGATTACCCCTTAGTTCTTCAAAGTGTTCTCTTAAAGTATGTGTCACATTTTGAAATGTTTTGGCCATTACCTCCCTCAAGACAGTTTGAGGGCAGGTTTCATTTACAGTCCTGCATTACTTCTTCCTATGAAATGACCATTAGCAAAGGCTTTAAAGCTGCTTTTGCAGGCAACTGCCTGAGGGTGGCAGCCTTTCTATGTTCCCCACCCTGGTAACTAGGGAAAAGCCCTTGCGGCCTGTGGTGTTTCTCGGTTATAAATTAGAGTGGAGTGTGCCCAGACAATCGCACACAAGCTGATGCCTCTTTACTTTTGTTGGATTTTTAAATTTAATTTTTATTTTTTATTGGAGTAATTTCCCACTGTGTACGTGGACCACTTCTACTTTGTGCATTCCTTGGTTGATGGACATTTTCATTGCTTCCAAGTGTTGGCTATCGTAAATATTGTTGGAGTGCAGGATTGCCATCTTGTGACTTTTTGAATCTCATTTTCTCAGGTGATAGTCCCAGCAGTGGGTGTGATCGATTGACTGGTAGCACCGTGTTACCCTTTTCAAAGCACCTTCTTTGTGTTTTCCTTAGTGGCTCTTACCACGTCCCCCTTAGAATCGAGGGTACGCATTTCTCCACAATCGCTCCAGCATTTACTGTTTGCAGCATTTATGCTAATAGCCCTTCTGGCTGGTGTGAGCTCATAGGTTTTTGTAATTTGGGTTTGCATGTCTTTGAAAATTCATAAAACTCATCATTTTTCTCCGCCGTTTTCTTTTCTGTTAAAAAAAAGAAAACAATTGGGAATACAATATAATTCTTGAAATTGTCTTCTTGGAAGGTTGCCCTCTGTTTAATTTTTTGGTCGATTTTCCAGCCCAGAATTTTTTTGGAGAGCAGGTGTCATTTACCGAACTGCAAGTTTGGTGAATATTTAGTGAACTTTAGCAATGGGTTTAAAGCTGCTCTTGTGGGAAGTGGCCTCAAACAGGCAGCATTTCTCCATTCCCCAATCTGGGTACTAGGGCAGCAGAGCCTTTCTGGAAGTCGTGTTCCTAGGTTGTAAATTACATTGGAATGTGCATGGAGAAACCCTCATAAGTTTATGTCTCATTATTTCTTCTTGGTTTTAAATTTTTTTTTAATTGGGGTAAAGCTTAGAATATTTTTCGTCCTAGGTGTACACAATCTGGTTCATTTGTACATTATATATGTCTATTCAAGTACAGATCCTCTTCCCATGTAAAATGTTACAGAGGGTTCCGCACACCTCTCTTGCTATATGGTCGGTCTTTTTGAGATATGTATGTAATATGTGTTTGTATACATATAGTAACACTAATCTTAATTTATCCATTCCCCACACCTTTCCTTTTACATGAGCATAGTTTGTTTTCTAAGTCAGTGAGTGTCTTTCTCTGTGGAAATATGTTCATTTGTGTCAGTTATTAGATAACGCCTATAAGTGATATCATAGAATATAGGTCTTTTGCTTTCGGATTTAGCTCATGTTTCGTGACTATCTCCAAACTCATTTGTGGTGCCTCAAAGAGCAATGGTTCATTGTTTTCCATGGCTAATATTCCATTGTGTACATGGACCACTTCTTCTTTATCCATTCACCTGTTGTTGGACATTTTGATTGCTTCACTGTCTTGGTTATTGTGAATAAGGTTGTACTGCAGCTTTTGAGGCCTGTGTTGTCTCGATTCTTGTCTTCTCAGGTGAGAGGTCCAATGGTGCGCCTGCTGGATTGAATGGTACCTCCATTTTTACTTTTAAACACAGCTCCTTTCTGTTCTCATTATTGGCTGTTACCCCTTTACGTCTCAGCAGCAGGTAGAGGGTAATGAGTTCCCTAAAACCCTTTCAGCATTTATTGTTTGTAGACATTTTGCTGATGGTCAGTCGAATGGTGTAAGTTGAAACTTTTTGTAGATTAGATTGCATGGGTCTAACACTCCCTGAGGTTGTGCTTTTATCCATTTTCCTTTTTTTTTAAAAGAGCGTGAGTAAAACGTAACTATTCATACTCTCTTCTTGAAACAATTGCCTGTTTTGAATTTTTTTGTCCATTCCCTCCTTCAGCACAATTTTTTAGGGCAGGTGTCCTTTACAGCCCTGAGTCCTTGTGAATGTTAAGTGACCATTAGCTGTGATTTTAAATCTGCTCTTGCAGGAAACGGCCACAAGTTGGCATCATTTCTCCTTTACCAAATTTGGTAACTGGAGAAACAGAGCCTTAATGGAAGTGGTGTTCTAGGTTGTAAATTAGAATGGAATGTGCCAGGAAAAAGCCCTTTATGTTCATGTCTCATTACTTCTTGTTCATATTTATAATTTACTTTTTATTTTTTATCCAAGCAAATTTGATTACAATGGTTTGTTTGTTCTAGGTGTGCAAATGTGGTTCTTTCACACATATACGTGTATCTCTTATTCCTCGCATCCTTTTCCCATGTAGGTTATGACACAATGTTGAGTAGTCTTCTCCTGGTCTTCCGTACGTCTTTGGTGATGATATATTTCACATGGTTTGTATATCTCTTTTAACCCCAAAATGGTAATGTATCCAATCCTCATCCCTTTCTATTTGGTGAACCATAAGTTTTTTAATGAATCTGTGATTGCCTTTCTCTGTGGAAATATCTTCATTGGTATCAATTTTTAAGTAACTCCTAAAAGTGATATGATAGGATATGTGTCTTTTGCTTTCTCACTTACTACAGGTGGCGTGATTACGTCTAGACTCATCTGTTGTGCTGCAAATGGCATTGTTTCATTTTTTTCACTAGCGAATATTCCATCTGTACATGGAGGAGTTCTTCTTTGTCCACCCATCTGTTGGTGGACTTTTTGGTTACCTCCATATCTGGGTATTGTAATACTGTGCAATGCAGATTTGCCTGCCTTTGTCTTTCCAATTTTCTCTTCTTAGATTATAGGTCGAGGAGTGGGCCTGCTGGATCATATGGTAGCTCAATGTTTACCTTTTTAAGGCACCTCCATTCTGTTCTCCTTCGTGGCCCTTTCCAAGTTATGTCCCCCTTGATGTTGAGGGTATGCATTTCTCCACAACACCTTGAGCAGTTATTGTTTGTAGTTTTCTTGCTGATGGTTATTCTGACAAGTGTGAGCTGATACCTCTTTGTGATTGAATTCGCATGTGCCTCATAATCCGTTGAAATTGAGCTATAAGGCATGTCCTTTTTAGTTTTCAAGGTGTGATTACCCCTTAGTTCTTCAAAGTGTTCTCTTAAAGTATGTGTCACATTTTGAAATGTTTTGGCCATTACCTCCCTCAAGACAGTTTGAGGGCAGGTTTCATTTACAGTCCTGCATTACTTCTTCCTATGAAATGACCATTAGCAAAGGCTTTAAAGCTGCTTTTGCAGGTAACTGCCTGAGGGTGGCAGCCTTTCTATGTTCCCCACCCTGGTAACTAGCGAAAAGCCCTTGTGGCCTGTGGTGTTTCTCGGTTATAAATTAGAGTGGAGTGTGCCCAGACAATCGCACACAAGCTGATGCCTCTTTACTTTTGTTGGATTTTTAAATTTAATTTTTATTTTTTATTGGAGTAATTTCCCACTGTGTACGTGGACCACTTCTACTTTGTGCATTCCTTGGTTGATGGACATTTTCATTGCTTCCAAGTGTTGGCTATCGTAAATATTGTTGGAGTGCAGGATTGCCATCCTGTGACTTTTTGAATCTCATTTTCTCAGGTGATAGTCCCAGCAGTGGGTGTGATCGATTGACTGGTAGCACCGTGTTACCCTTTTCAAAGCACCTTCTTTGTGTTTTCCTTAGTGGCTCTTACCACGTCCCCCTTAGAATCGAGTGTACGCATTTCTCCACAATCGCTCCAGCATTTACTGTTTGCAGCATTTATGCTAATGGCCCTTCTGGCTGGTGTGAGCTCATAGGTTTTTGTAATTTGGGTTTGCATGTCTTTGAAAATTCATAAAACTCATCAATTTTCTCCGCCGTTTTCTTTTCTGTGAAAAAAAAGAAAACAATTGGGAATACAATATAATTCTTGAAATTGTCTTCTTGGAAGGTTGCCCTCTGTTTAATTTTTTGGTCGATTTTCCAGCCCAGAATTTTTTTGGAGAGCAGGTGTCATTTACCGAACTGCAAGTTTGGTGAATATTTAGTGAACTTTAGCAATGGGTTTAAAGCTGCTCTTGTGGGAAGTGGCCTCAAACAGGCAGCATTTCTCCATTCCCCAATCTGGGTACTAGGGCAGCAGAGCCTTTCTGGAAGTCGTGTTCCTAGGTTGTAAATTACATTGGAATGTGCATGGAGAAACCCCCATAAGTTTATGTCTCATTATTTCTTCTTGGTTTTAAATTTTTTTTTAATTGGGGTAAAGCTTAGAATATTGTTCGTCCTAGGTGTACACAATCTGGTTCATTTGTACATTATATATGTCTATTCAAGTACAGATCCTCTTCCCATGTAAAATGTTACAGATTGTTCCGCACACCTCTCTTGCTATATGGTCGGTCTTTTTGAGATATGTATGTAATATGTGTTTGTATACATATAGTAACACTAATCTTAATTTATCCATTCCCCACACCTTTCCTTTTACATGAGCATAGTTTGTTTTCTAAGTCAGTGAGTGTCTTTCTCTGTGGAAATATGTTCATTTGTGTCAGTTATTAGATAACGCCTATAAGTGATATCATAGAATATAAGTCTTTTGCTTTCGGACTTAGCTCATGTTTCGTGACTATCTCCAAACTCATTTGTGGTGCCTCAAAGAGCAATGGTTCATTGTTTTCCATGGCTAATATTCCATTGTGTACATGGACCACTTCTTCTTTATCCATTCACCTGTTGTTGGACATTTTGATTGCTTCACTGTCTTGGTTATTGTGAATAAGGTTGTACTGCAGCTTTTGAGGCCTGTGTTGTCTCGATTCTTGTCTTCTCAGGTGAGAGGTCCAATGGTGCGCCTGCTGGATTGAATGGTACCTCCATTTTTACTTTTAAACACAGCTCCTTTCTGTTCTCATTATTGGCTGTTACCCCTTTACGTCTCAGCAGCAGGTAGAGGGTAATGAGTTCCCTAAAACCCTTTCAGCATTTATTGTTTGTAGACATTTTGCTGATGGTCAGTCGAATGGTGTAAGTTGAAACTTTTTGTAGATTAGATTGCATGGGTCTAACACTCCCTGAGGTTGTGCTTTTATCCATTTTCCTTTTTTTTTTAAAAGAGCGTGAGTAAAACGTAACTATTCATCCTCTCTTCTTGAAACAATTGCCTGTTTTGAATTTTTTTGTCCATTCCCTCCTTCAGCACAATTTTTTAGGGCAGGTGTCCTTTACAGCCCTGAGTCCTTGTGAATGTTAAGTGACCATTAGCTGTGATTTTAAATCTGCTCTTGCAGGAAACGGCCACAAGTTGGCATCATTTCTCCTTTACCAAATTTGGTAACTGGAGAAACAGAGCCTTAATGGAAGTGGTGTTCTAGGTTGTAAATTAGAATGGAATGTGCCAGGAAAAAGCACTTTATGTTCATGTCTCATTACTTCTTGTTCATATTTATAATTTACTTTTTATTTTTTATCCAAGCAAATTTAATTACAATGGTTTGTTTGTTCTAGGTGTGCAAATGTGGTTCTTTCACACATATACGTGTATCTCTTATTCCTCGCATCCTTTTCCCATGTAGGTTATGACACAATGTTGAGTAGTCTTCTCCTGGTCTTCCGTACGTCTTTGGTGATGATATATTTCACATGGTTTTTATATCTCTTTTAACCCCAAAATGGTAATGTATCCAATCCTCATCCCTTTCTATTTGGTGAACCATAAGTTTTTTAATGAATCTGTGATTGCCTTTCTCTGTGGAAATATCTTCATTGGTATCAATTTTTAAGTAACTCCTAAAAGTGATATGATAGGATATGTGTCTTTTGCTTTCTCACTTACTACAGGTGGCGTGATTACGTCTAGACTCATCTGTTGTGCTGCAAATGGCATTGTTTCATTTTTTTCACTAGCGAATATTCCATCTGTACATGGAGGAGTTCTTCTTTGTCCACCCATCTGTTGGTGGACTTTTTGGTTACCTCCATATCTGGGTATTGTAATACTGTGCAATGCAGATTTGCCTGCCTTTGTCTTTCCAATTTTCTCTTCTTAGATTATAGGTCGAGGAGTGGGCCTGCTGGATCATATGGTAGCTCAATGTTTACCTTTTTAAGGCACCTCCATTCTGTTCTCATTCGTGGCCCTTTCCAAGTTATGTCCCCCTTGATGTTGAGGGTATGCATTTCTCCACAACACCTTGAGCAGTTATTGTTTGTAGTTTTCTTGCTGATGGTTATTCTGACAAGTGTGAGCTGATACCTCTTTGTGGTTGAATTCGCATGTGCCTCATAATCCATTGAAATTGAGCTATAAGGCATGTCCTTTTTAGTTTTCAAGGTGTGATTACCCCTTAGTTCTTCAAAGTGTTCTCTTAAAGTATGTGTCACATTTTGAAATGTTTTGGCCATTACCTCCCTCAAGACATTTGGAGGGCAGGTTTCATTTACAGTCCTGCATTACTTCTTCCTATGAAATGACCATTAGCAAAGGCTTTAAAGCTGCTTTTGCAGGTAACTGCCTGAGGGTGGCAGCCTTTCTATGTTCCCCACCCTGGTATCTAGGGAAAAGCCCTTGCGGCCTGTGGTGTTTCTCGGTTATAAATTAGAGTGGAGTGTGCCCGGACAATCCCACACAAGCTGATGTCTCTTTACTTTTGTTGGATTTTTAAATTTAATTTTTATTTTTTATTGGAGTAATTTCCCACTGTGTACGTGGACCACTTCTACTTTGCCCATTCCTTGGTTGATGGACATTTTCATTGCTTCCAAGTGTTGGCTATCGTAAATATTGTTGGAGTGCAGGATTGCCATCCTGTGACTTTTTGATTCTCATTTTCTCAGGTGATAGTCCCAGCAGTGGGTGTGATTGATTGACTGGTAGCACCGTGTTACCCTTTTCAAAGCACCTTCTTTGTGTTTTCCTTGGAGGCTCTTACCACGTCCCCCTTAGAATCGAGGGTTCGCATTTCTCCACAATCGCTCCAGCATTTACTGTTTGCAGCATTTATGCTAATGGCCCTTCTGGCTGGTGTGAGCTGATATGTTTTTGTAATTTGGGTTTGCATGTCTTTGAAAATTCATAAAACTCATCATTTTTCTCCGCCGTTTTCTTTTCTGTTACAAAAAGAAAACAATTGGGAATACAATATAATTCTTGAAATTGTCTTCTTGTAAGGTTGCCCTCTGTTTAATTTTTTGGTCGATTTTCCAGCCCAGAATTTTTTTGGAGAGCAGGTGTCATTTACCGAACTGCAAGTTTGGTGAATATTTAGTGAACTTTAGCAATGGGTTTAAAGCTGCTCTTGTGGGAAGTGGCCTCAAGCAGGCAGCATTTCTCCATTCCCCAATCTGGGTACTAGGGCAGCAGAGCCTTTCTGGAAGTCGTGTTCCTAGGTTGTAAATTACATTGGAATGTGCATGGAGAAACCCCCATAAGTTTATGTCTCATTATTTCTTCTTGGTTTTAAATTTTTTTTTAATTGGGGTAAAGCTTAGAATATTGTTCGTCCTAGGTGTACACAATCTGGTTCATTTGTACATTATATATGTCTATTCAAGTACAGATCCTCTTCCCATGTAAAATGTTACAGAGGGTTCCGCACACCTCCCTTGCTATATGCTCGGTCTTTTTGAGATAGGTATATAATATGTGTTTGTATACATACAGTAACACTAATCTTAATTTATCCATTCCCCACACCTTTCCTTTTACATGAGCATAGTTTGTTTTCTAAGTCAGTGAGTGTCTTTCTCTGTGGAAATATGTTCATTTGTGTCAGTTATTAGATAACGCCTATAAGTGATATCATAGAATATAGGTCCTTTGCTTTCC
Organism: Balaenoptera physalus; assembly: GCF_965194825.1. Taxonomy (NCBI): domain Eukaryota; kingdom Metazoa; phylum Chordata; class Mammalia; order Artiodactyla; family Balaenopteridae; genus Balaenoptera; species Balaenoptera physalus. The sequence goes on from NW_028125435.1 coordinate 61,387, forward strand.
AACTTACCTCATGTTTCGTGATTATCTCCAAACTCATTTGTGGTGCCTCAAAGAGCAATGGTTCATTGATTTCCATGTCTAATATTCCATTGTGTACATGGACCACTTCTTCTTTATCCATTCACCTGTTGTTGGACATTTTGATAGCTTCACTGTCTTGGCTATTGTGAATAAGGCTGTACTGCAGCTTTTGCGGCCTGTGTTGTCTCGATTCTTGTCTTCTCAGGTGAGAGGTCCAATGGTGCCCCTGCTGGATTGAATGGTACCTCCATTTTTACTTTTAAACACAGCTCCTTTCTGTTCTCATTATTGGCTGTTACCCCTTTACGTCTCACCAGCAGGTAGAGGGTAATGGGTTCCCTAAAACCCTTTCAGCATTTATTGTTTGTAGACATTTTGCTGATGGTCAGTCGAATGGTGTAAGTTGAAAGTTTTTGTAGATTAGATTGCATGGGTCTAACACTCCCTGAGGTTGAGCTTTCATCCATTTTCCATTTTTTTTTTAAAGAGCGTGAGTAAAACGTAACTATTCATACTCTCTTCTTGAAACAATTGCCTGTTTTGAATTTTTTTGTCCATTCCCTCCTTCAGCACAATTTTTTAGGGCAGGTGTCCTTTACAGCCCTGAGTCCTTGTGAATGTTAAGTGACCATTAGCTGTGATTTTAAATCTGCTCTTGCAGGAAACGGCCACAAGGTGGCATCATTTCTCCTTTACCAAATTTGGTTACTAGGGCAACTGAGCCTTACAGGAAGTGGTGTTCTAGGTTGTAAATTAGAATGGAATGTGCCAGGAAAAATCCCTTTATGTTCATGTCTCATTACTTCTTGTTCATATTTATAATTTACTTTTTATTTTTTATCCAAGCAAATTTGATTACAATGGTTTGTTTGTTCTAGGTGTGCAAATGTGGTTCTTTCACACATATACGTGTATCTGTTATTCCTCGCATCCTTTTCCCATGTAGGTTATTACACAATGTTGAGTAGTCGTCTCCTAATCTTCCGTACGTCTTTGGTGATTATATATTTCACATGGTTTGTATATCTCTTTTAACCCCAAAATGGTAATGTATCCAATCCTCATCCCTTTCTATTTGGTGAACCATAAGTTTTTTAATGAATCTGTGATTGCCTTTCTCTGTGGAAATATCTTCATTGGTATCAATTTTTAAGTAACTCCTAAAAGTGATATGATAGGATACGTGTCTTTTGCTTTCTCACTTACTACAGGTGGCGTGATCACGTCTAGACTCATCTGTGGTGCTGCAAATGGCATAGTTTCATTTTGTTCACTAGCGAATATTCCATCTGTACATGGAGGAGTTCTTCTTTGTCCACCCATCTGTTGGTGGACTTTTTGGTTACCTCCATATCTGAGTATTGTAATACTGTGCAATGCCGATTTGCCTGCCTGTGTCTCTCCAATTCTCTCTTCTTAGATTATAGGTCGAGGAGTGGGCCTGCTGGATCATATGGTAGCTCAATGTTGACCTTTTTAAGGCACCTCCATTCTGTTCTCATTCGTGGCCCTTTCCAAGTTATGTCCCCCTTGATATTGAGGGTATGCATTTCTCCACAACACCTTCAGCAGTTATTGTTTGTAGTTTTCTTGCTCATGGTTATTCTGACAAGTGTGAGCTGATACCTCTCTGTGGTTGAATTCCCATGTGCCTCATAATCCGTTGAAATTGAGCTTTAAGGCATGTCCTTTTTATTTTTCAAGCTGTGATTACCCCTTAGTCCTTCAAAGTGTTCTCGTAAAGTATGTGTCACATTTTGAAATGTTTTGGCCATTACCTCCCTCAAGACATTTTGAGGGCAGGTTTCATTTACAGTCCTGCATTACTTCTTCCTATGAAATGACCATTAGCACAGGCTTTAAAGCTGCTTTTGCAGGTAACTGCCAGAGGGTGGCAGCCTTTCTATGTTCCCCACCATGGTAACTAGGGAAAAGCCCTTGCGGCCTGTGGTTTTTCTCGGTTATAAATTAGAGTGGAGTGTGCCCGGTCAATCGCACACAAGCTGATGTCTCTTTACTTTTGTTTGATTTTTAAATTTAATTTTTAGTTTTTATTGGAGTAATTTCCCACTGTGTACGTGGACCACTTCTACTTTGTGCATTCCTTGGTTGATGGACATTTTCATTGCTTCCAAGTGTTGGCTATCGTAAATATTGTTGGAGTGCAGGATTGCCATCCTGTGAGTTTTTGATTCTCATTTTCTTAGGTGATAGTCCCAGCAGTGGGTGTGATAGATTGACTGGTAGCACCGTGTTACCCTTTTCAAAACACCTTCTTTGTGTTTTCCTTAGTGGCTCTTACCACGTCCCCCTTAGAATCGAGGGTACGCATTTCTCCACAATCGCTCCAGCATTTACTGTTTGCAGCATTTATGCTAATGGCCCTTCTGGCTGGTGTGAGCTCATAGGTTTTTGTAATTTGGGTTTGCATGTCTTTGAAAATTCATAAAACTCATCATTTTTCTCCGCCGTTTTCTTTTCTGTTAAAAAAAGGAAACAATTGGGAATACAATATAATTCTTCAAATTGTTTTCTTGGAAGGTTGCCCTCTGTTTAATTTTTTGGTCGATTTTCCAGCCCAGAATTTTTTTGGAGAGCAGGTGTCATTTACCGAACTGCAAGTTTGGTGAATATTTAGTGAACTTTAGCAATGGGTTTAAAGCTGCTCTTATGGGAAGTGGCCTCAAACAGGCAGCATTTCTCCATTCCCCAATCTGGGTACTAGGGCAGCAGAGCCTTTCTGGAAGTCGTGTTCCTAGGTTGTAAATTACATTGGAATGTGCATGGAGAAACCCCCATAAGTTTATGTCTCATTATTTCTTCTTGGTTTAAATTTTTTTTTAATTGGGGTAAAGCTTAGAATATTGTTCGTCCTAGGTGTACACAATCTGGTTCATTTGTACATTATATATGTCTATTCAAGTACAGATCCCCTTCCCAAGTAAAATGTTACAGAGGGTTCCACACACCTCCCTTGCTATATGCTCGGTCTTTTTGAGATATGTATATAATATGTGTTTGTATACATATAGTAACACTAATCTTAATTTATCCATTCCCCACACCTTTCCTTTTACATGAGCATAGTTTGTTTTCTAAGTCAGTGAGTGTCTTTCTCTGTGGAAATATGTTCATTTGTGTCAGTTATTAGATAACGCCTATAAGTGATATCATAGAATATAGGTCTTTTGCTTTCGGACTTAGCTCATGTTTCGTGACTATCTCCAAACTCATTTGTGGTGCCTCAAAGAGCAATGGTTCATTGTTTTCCATGGCTAATATTCCATTGTGTACATGGACCACTTCTTCTTTATCCATTCACCTGTTGTTGGACATTTTGATTGCTTCACTGTCTTGGTTATTGTGAATAAGGTTGTACTGCAGCTTTTGAGGCCTCTGTTGTCTCGATTCTTGTCTTCTCAGGTGAGAGGTCCAATGGTGCGCCTGCTGGATTGAATGGTACCTCCATTTTTACTTTTAAACACAGCTCCTTTCTGTTCTCATTATTGGCTGTTACCCCTTTACGTCTCAGCAGCAGGTAGAGGGTAATGAGTTCCCTAAAACCCTTTCAGCATTTATTGTTTGTAGACATTTTGCTGATGGTCAGTCGAATGGTGTAAGTTGAAACTTTTTGTAGATTAGATTGCATGGGTCTAACACTCCCTGAGATTGTGCTTTTATCCATTTTCCTTTTTTTTTTAAAAGAGCGTGAGTAAAACGTAACTATTCATACTCCCTTCTTGAAACAATTGCCTGTTTTGAATTTTTTTGTCCATTCCCTCCTTCAGCACAATTTTTTAGGGCAGGTGTCCTTTACAGCCCTGAGTCCTTGTGAATGTTAAGTGACCATTAGCTGTGATTTTAAATCTGCTCTTGCAGGAAACGGCCACAAGTTGGCATCATTTCTCCTTTACCAAACTTGGTAACTGGAGAAACAGAGCCTTAATGGAAGTGGTGTTCTAGGTTGTAAATTAGAATGGAATGTGCCAGGAAAAAGCCCTTTATGTTCATGTCTCATTACTTCTTGTTCATATTTATAATTTACTTTTTATTTTTTATCCAAGCAAATTTGATTACAATGGTTTGTTTGTTCTAGGTGTGCAAATGTGGTTCTTTCACACATATACGTGTATCTGTTATTCCTCGCATCCTTTTCCCATGTAGGTTATGACACAATGTTGAGTAGTCTTCTCCTGGTCTTCCGTACGTCTTTGGTGATTATATATTTCACATGGTTTGTATATCTCTTTTAACCCCAAAATGGTAATGTATCCAATCCTCATCCCTTTCTATTTGGTGAACCATAAGTTTTTTAATGAATCTGTGATTGCCTTTCTCTGTGGAAATATCTTCATTGGTATCAATTTTTAAGTAACTCCTAAAAGTGATATGATAGGATATGTGTCTTTTGCTTTCTCACTTACTACAGGTGGCGTGATTACGTCTAGACTCATCTGTGGTGCTGCAAATGGCATTGTTTCATTTTTTTCACTAGCGAATATTCCATCTGTACATGGAGGAGTTCTTCTTTGTCCACCCATCTGTTGGTGGACTTTTTGGTTACCTCCATATCTGGGTATTGTAATACTGTGCAATGCAGATTTGCCTGCCTGTGTCTTTCCAATTCTCTCTTCTTAGATTATAGGTCGAGGAGTGGGCCTGCTGGATCATATGGTAGCTCAATGTTTACCTTTTTAAGGCACCTCCATTCTGTTCTCATTCGTGGCCCTTTCCAAGTTATGTCCCCCTTGATGTTGAGGGTATGCATTTCTCCACAACACCTTGAGCAGTTATTGTTTGTAGTTTTCTTGCTCATGGTTATTCTGACAAGTGTGAGCTGATACCTCTTTGTGAGTGAATTCGCATGTGCCTCATAATCCGTTGAAATTGAGCTATAAGGCGTGTCCTTTTTAGTTTTCAAGGTGTGATTACCCCTTAGTTCTTCAAAGTGTTCTCTTAAAGTATGTGTCACATTTTGAAATGTTTTGGCCATTACCTCCCTCAAGACAGTTTGAGGGCAGGTTTCATTTACAGTCCTGCATTACTTCTTCCTATGAAATGACCATTAGCAAAGGCTTTAAAGCTGCTTTTGCAGGCAACTGCCTGAGGGTGGCAGCCTTTCTATGTTCCCCACCCTGGTAACTAGGGAAAAGCCCTTGCGGCCTGTGGTGTTTCTCGGTTATAAATTAGAGTGGAGTGTGCCCAGACAATCGCACACAAGCTGATGCCTCTTTACTTTTGTTGGATTTTTAAATTTAATTTTTATTTTTTATTGGAGTAATTTCCCACTGTGTACGTGGACCACTTCTACTTTGTGCATTCCTTGGTTGATGGACATTTTCATTGCTTCCAAGTGTTGGCTATCGTAAATATTGTTGGAGTGCAGGATTGCCATCCTGTGACTTTTTGAATCTCATTTTCTCAGGTGATAGTCCCAGCAGTGGGTGTGATCGATTGACTGGTAGCACCGTGTTACCCTTTTCAAAGCACCTTCTTTGTGTTTTCCTTAGTGGCTCTTACCACGTCCCCCTTAGAATCGAGGGTACGCATTTCTCCACAATCGCTCCAGCATTTACTGTTTGCAGCATTTATGCTAATGGCCCTTCTGGCTGGTGTGAGCTCATAGGTTTTTGTAATTTGGGTTTGCATGTCTTTGAAAATTCATAAAACTCATCATTTTTCTCCGCCGTTTTCTTTTCTGTTAAAAAAAAGAAAACAATTGGGAATACAATATAATTCTTGAAATTGTCTTCTTGGAAGGTTGCCCTCTGTTTAATTTTTTGGTCGATTTTCCAGCCCAGAATTTTTTTGGAGAGCAGGTGTCATTTACCGAACTGCAAGTTTGGTGAATATTTAGTGAACTTTAGCAATGGGTTTAAAGCTGCTCTTGTGGGAAGTGGCCTCAAACAGGCAGCATTTCTCCATTCCCCAATCTGGGTACTAGGGCAGCAGAGCCTTTCTGGAAGTCGTGTTCCTAGGTTGTAAATTACATTGGAATGTGCATGGAGAAACCCTCATAAGTTTATGTCTCATTATTTCTTCTTGGTTTTAAATTTTTTTTTAATTGGGGTAAAGCTTAGAATATTTTTCGTCCTAGGTGTACACAATCTGGTTCATTTGTACATTATATATGTCTATTCAAGTACAGATCCTCTTCCCATGTAAAATGTTACAGAGGGTTCCGTACACCTCTCTTGCTATATGGTCGGTCTTTTTGAGATATGTATGTAATATGTGTTTGTATACATATAGTAACACTAATCTTAATTTATCCATTCCCCACACCTTTCCTTTTACATGAGCATAGTTTGTTTTCTAAGTCAGTGAGTGTCTTTCTCTGTGGAAATATGTTCATTTGTGTCAGTTATTAGATAACGCCTATAAGTGATATCATAGAATATAGGTCTTTTGCTTTCGGATTTAGCTCATGTTTCGTGACTATCTCCAAACTCATTTGTGGTGCCTCAAAGAGCAATGGTTCATTGTTTTCCATGGCTAATATTCCATTGTGTACATGGACCACTTCTTCTTTATCCATTCACCTGTTGTTGGACATTTTGATTGCTTCACTGTCTTGGTTATTGTGAATAAGGTTGTACTGCAGCTTTTGAGGCCTGTGTTGTCTCGATTCTTGTCTTCTCAGGTGAGAGGTCCAATGGTGCGCCTGCTGGATTGAATGGTACCTCCATTTTTACTTTTAAACACAGCTCCTTTCTGTTCTCATTATTGGCTGTTACCCCTTTACGTCTCAGCAGCAGGTAGAGGGTAATGAGTTCCCTAAAACCCTTTCAGCATTTATTGTTTGTAGACATTTTGCTGATGGTCAGTCGAATGGTGTAAGTTGAAACTTTTTGTAGATTAGATTGCATGGGTCTAACACTCCCTGAGGTTGTGCTTTTATCCATTTTCCTTTTTTTTTTAAAAGAGCGTGAGTAAAACGTAACTATTCATACTCTCTTCTTGAAACAATTGCCTGTTTTGAATTTTTTTGTCCATTCCCTCCTTCAGCACAATTTTTTAGGGCAGGTGTCCTTTACAGCCCTGAGTCCTTGTGAATGTTAAGTGACCATTAGCTGTGATTTTAAATCTGCTCTTGCAGGAAACGGCCACAAGTTGGCATCATTTCTCCTTTACCAAATTTGGTAACTGGAGAAACAGAGCCTTAATGGAAGTGGTGTTCTAGGTTGTAAATTAGAATGGAATGTGCCAGGAAAAAGCCCTTTATGTTCATGTCTCATTACTTCTTGTTCATATTTATAATTTACTTTTTATTTTTTATCCAAGCAAATTTGATTACAATGGTTTGTTTGTTCTAGGTGTGCAAATGTGGTTCTTTCACACATATACGTGTATCTCTTATTCCTCGCATCCTTTTCCCATGTAGGTTATGACACAATGTTGAGTAGTCTTCTCCTGGTCTTCCGTACGTCTTTGGTGATGATATATTTCACATGGTTTGTATATCTCTTTTAACCCCAAAATGGTAATGTATCCAATCCTCATCCCTTTCTATTTGGTGAACCATAAGTTTTTTAATGAATCTGTGATTGCCTTTCTCTGTGGAAATATCTTCATTGGTATCAATTTTTAAGTAACTCCTAAAAGTGATATGATAGGATATGTGTCTTTTGCTTTCTCACTTACTACAGGTGGCGTGATTACGTCTAGACTCATCTGTTGTGCTGCAAATGGCATTGTTTCATTTTTTTCACTAGCGAATATTCCATCTGTACATGGAGGAGTTCTTCTTTGTCCACCCATCTGTTGGTGGACTTTTTGGTTACCTCCATATCTGGGTATTGTAATACTGTGCAATGCAGATTTGCCTGCCTTTGTCTTTCCAATTTTCTCTTCTTAGATTATAGGTCGAGGAGTGGGCCTGCTGGATCATATGGTAGCTCAATGTTTACCTTTTTAAGGCACCTCCATTCTGTTCTCCTTCGTGGCCCTTTCCAAGTTATGTCCCCCTTGATGTTGAGGGTATGCATTTCTCCACAACACCTTGAGCAGTTATTGTTTGTAGTTTTCTTGCTGATGGTTATTCTGACAAGTGTGAGCTGATACCTCTTTGTGATTGAATTCGCATGTGCCTCATAATCCGTTGAAATTGAGCTATAAGGCATGTCCTTTTTAGTTTTCAAGGTGTGATTACCCCTTAGTTCTTCAAAGTGTTCTCTTAAAGTATGTGTCACATTTTGAAATGTTTTGGCCATTACCTCCCTCAAGACAGTTTGAGGGCAGGTTTCATTTACAGTCCTGCATTACTTCTTCCTATGAAATGACCATTAGCAAAGGCTTTAAAGCTGCTTTTGCAGGTAACTGCCTGAGGGTGGCAGCCTTTCTATGTTCCCCACCCTGGTAACTAGGGAAAAGCCCTTGTGGCCTGTGGTGTTTCTCGGTTATAAATTAGAGTGGAGTGTGCCCAGACAATCGCACACAAGCTGATGCCTCTTTACTTTTGTTGGATTTTTAAATTTAATTTTTATTTTTTATTGGAGTAATTTCCCACTGTGTACGTGGACCACTTCTACTTTGTGCATTCCTTGGTTGATGGACATTTTCATTGCTTCCAAGTGTTGGCTATCGTAAATATTGTTGGAGTGCAGGATTGCCATCCTGTGACTTTTTGAATCTCATTTTCTCAGGTGATAGTCCCAGCAGTGGGTGTGATCGATTGACTGGTAGCACCGTGTTACCCTTTTCAAAGCACCTTCTTTGTGTTTTCCTTAGTGGCTCTTACCACGTCCCCCTTAGAATCGAGTGTACGCATTTCTCCACAATCGCTCCAGCATTTACTGTTTGCAGCATTTATGCTAATGGCCCTTCTGGCTGGTGTGAGCTCATAGGTTTTTGTAATTTGGGTTTGCATGTCTTTGAAAATTCATAAAACTCATCAATTTTCTCCGCCGTTTTCTTTTCTGTGAAAAAAAAGAAAACAATTGGGAATACAATATAATTCTTGAAATTGTCTTCTTGGAAGGTTGCCCTCTGTTTAATTTTTTGGTCGATTTTCCAGCCCAGAATTTTTTTGGAGAGCAGGTGTCATTTACCGAACTGCAAGTTTGGTGAATATTTAGTGAACTTTAGCAATGGGTTTAAAGCTGCTCTTGTGGGAAGTGGCCTCAAACAGGCAGCATTTCTCCATTCCCCAATCTGGGTACTAGGGCAGCAGAGCCTTTCTGGAAGTCGTGTTCCTAGGTTGTAAATTACATTGGAATGTGCATGGAGAAACCCCCATAAGTTTATGTCTCATTATTTCTTCTTGGTTTTAAATTTTTTTTTAATTGGGGTAAAGCTTACAATATTGTTCGTCCTAGGTGTACACAATCTGGTTCATTTGTACATTATATATGTCTATTCAAGTACAGATCCTCTTCCCATGTAAAATGTTACAGATTGTTCCGCACACCTCTCTTGCTATATGGTCGGTCTTTTTGAGATATGTATGTAATATGTGTTTGTATACATATAGTAACACTAATCTTAATTTATCCATTCCCCACACCTTTCCTTTTACATGAGCATAGTTTGTTTTCTAAGTCAGTGAGTGTCTTTCTCTGTGGAAATATGTTCATTTGTGTCAGTTATTAGATAACGCCTATAAGTGATATCATAGAATATAAGTCTTTTGCTTTCGGACTTAGCTCATGTTTCGTGACTATCTCCAAACTCATTTGTGGTGCCTCAAAGAGCAATGGTTCATTGTTTTCCATGGCTAATATTCCATTGTGTACATGGACCACTTCTTCTTTATCCATTCACCTGTTGTTGGACATTTTGATTGCTTCACTGTCTTGGTTATTGTGAATAAGGTTGTACTGCAGCTTTTGAGGCCTGTGTTGTCTCGATTCTTGTCTTCTCAGGTGAGAGGTCCAATGGTGCGCCTGCTGGATTGAATGGTACCTCCATTTTTACTTTTAAACACAGCTCCTTTCTGTTCTCATTATTGGCTGTTACCCCTTTACGTCTCAGCAGCAGGTAGAGGGTAATGAGTTCCCTAAAACCCTTTCAGCATTTATTGTTTGTAGACATTTTGCTGATGGTCAGTCGAATGGTGTAAGTTGAAACTTTTTGTAGATTAGATTGCATGGGTCTAACACTCCCTGAGGTTGTGCTTTTATCCATTTTCCTTTTTTTTTTAAAAGAGCGTGAGTAAAACGTAACTATTCATCCTCTCTTCTTGAAACAATTGCCTGTTTTGAATTTTTTTGTCCATTCCCTCCTTCAGCACAATTTTTTAGGGCAGGTGTCCTTTACAGCCCTGAGTCCTTGTGAATGTTAAGTGACCATTAGCTGTGATTTTAAATCTGCTCTTGCAGGAAACGGCCACAAGTTGGCATCATTTCTCCTTTACCAAATTTGGTAACTGGAGAAACAGAGCCTTAATGGAAGTGGTGTTCTAGGTTGTAAATTAGAATGGAATGTGCCAGGAAAAAGCACTTTATGTTCATGTCTCATTACTTCTTGTTCATATTTATAATTTACTTTTTATTTTTTATCCAAGCAAATTTAATTACAATGGTTTGTTTGTTCTAGGTGTGCAAATGTGGTTCTTTCACACATATACGTGTATCTCTTATTCCTCGCATCCTTTTCCCATGTAGGTTATGACACAATGTTGAGTAGTCTTCTCCTGGTCTTCCGTACGTCTTTGGTGATGATATATTTCACATGGTTTTTATATCTCTTTTAACCCCAAAATGGTAATGTATCCAATCCTCATCCCTTTCTATTTGGTGAACCATAAGTTTTTTAATGAATCTGTGATTGCCTTTCTCTGTGGAAATATCTTCATTGGTATCAATTTTTAAGTAACTCCTAAAAGTGATATGATAGGATATGTGTCTTTTGCTTTCTCACTTACTACAGGTGGCGTGATTACGTCTAGACTCATCTGTTGTGCTGCAAATGGCATTGTTTCATTTTTTTCACTAGCGAATATTCCATCTGTACATGGAGGAGTTCTTCTTTGTCCACCCATCTGTTGGTGGACTTTTTGGTTACCTCCATATCTGGGTATTGTAATACTGTGCAATGCAGATTTGCCTGCCTTTGTCTTTCCAATTTTCTCTTCTTAGATTATAGGTCGAGGAGTGGGCCTGCTGGATCATATGGTAGCTCAATGTTTACCTTTTTAAGGCACCTCCATTCTGTTCTCCTTCGTGGCCCTTTCCAAGTTATGTCCCCCTTGATGTTGAGGGTATGCATTTCTCCACAACACCTTGAGCAGTTATTGTTTGTAGTTTTCTTGCTGATGGTTATTCTGACAAGTGTGAGCTGATACCTCTTTGTGATTGAATTCGCATGTGCCTCATAATCCGTTGAAATTGAGCTATAAGGCATGTCCTTTTTAGTTTTCAAGGTGTGATTACCCCTTAGTTCTTCAAAGTGTTCTCTTAAAGTATGTGTCACATTTTGAAATGTTTTGGCCATTACCTCCCTCAAGACAGTTTGAGGGCAAGTTTCATTTACAGTCCTGCATTACTTCTTCCTATGAAATGACCATTAGCAAAGGCTTTAAAGCTGCTTTTGCAGGTAACTGCCTGAGGGTGGCAGCCTTTCTATGTTCCCCACCCTGGTAACTAGGGAAAAGCCCTTGCGGCCTGTGGTGTTTCTCGGTTATAAATTAGAGTGGAGTGTGCCCAGACAATCGCACACAAGCTGATGCCTCTTTACTTTTGTTGGATTTTTAAATTTAATTTTTATTTTTTATTGGAGTAATTTCCCACTGTGTACGTGGACCACTTCTACTTTGTGCATTCCTTGGTTGATGGACATTTTCATTGCTTCCAAGTGTTGGCTATCGTAAATATTGTTGGAGTGCAGGATTGCCATCCTGTGACTTTTTGAATCTCATTTTCTCAGGTGATAGTCCCAGCAGTGGGTGTGATCGATTGACTGGTAGCACCATGTTACCCTTTTCAAAGCACCTTCTTTGTGTTTTCCTTAGTGGCTCTTACCACGTCCCCCTTAGAATCGAGTGTACGCATTTCTCCACAATCGCTCCAGCATTTACTGTTTGCAGCATTTATGCTAATGGCCCTTCTGGCTGGTGTGAGCTCATAGGTTTTTGTAATTTGGGTTTGCATGTCTTTGAAAATTCATAAAACTCATCAATTTTCTCCGCCGTTTTCTTTTCTGTTAAAAAAAAGAAAACAATTGGGAATACAATATAATTCTTGAAATTGTCTTCTTGGAAGGTTGCCCTCTGTTTAATTTTTTGGTCGATTTTCCAGCCCAGAATTTTTTTGGAGAGCAGGTGTCATTTACCGAACTGCAAGTTTGGTGAATATTTAGTGAACTTTAGCAATGGGTTTAAAGCTGCTCTTGTGGGAAGTGGCCTCAAACAGGCAGCATTTCTCCATTCCCCAATCTGGGTACTAGGGCAGCAGAGCCTTTCTGGAAGTCGTGTTCCTAGGTTGTAAATTACATTGGAATGTGCATGGAGAAACCCCCATAAGTTTATGTCTCATTATTTCTTCTTTGCTTTAAATTTTTTTTTAATTGGGGTAAAGCTTAGAATATTGTTCGTCCTAGGTGTACACAATCTGGTTCATTTGTACATTATATATGTCTATTCAAGTACAGATCCTCTTCCCATGTAAAATGTTACAGAGGGTTCCGCACACCTCTCTTGCTATATGGTCAGTCTTTTTGAGATATGTATGTAATATGTGTTTGTATACATATAGTAACACTAATCTTAATTTATCCATTCCCCACACCTATCCTTTTACATGAGCATAGTTTGTTTTCTAAGTCAGTGAGTGTCTTTCTCTGTGGAAATATGTTCATTTGTGTCAGTTATTAGATAACGCCTATAAGTGATATCATAGAATATAGGTCTTTTGCTTTCGGACTTAGCTCATGTTTCGTGACTATCTCCAAACTCATTTGTGGTGCCTCAAAGAGCAATGGTTCATTGTTTTCCATGGCTAATATTCCATTGTGTACATGGACCACTTCTTGTTTATCCATTCACCTGTTGTTGGACATTTTGGTTGCTTCACTGTCTTTGCTAATGTGAATAAGGTTGTACTGCAGCTTTTGCGGCCTGTGTTGTCTCTATTCTTGTCTTCTCAGGTGAGAGGTCCAATGGTGCGCCTGCTGGATTGAATGGTACCCCCATTTTTACTTTTAAACACAGCTCCTTTCTGTTCACATTATTGGCTGTTACCCCTTTACGTCTCAGCAGCAGGTAGAGGGTAATGAGTTCCCTAAAACCCTTTCAGCATTTATTGTTTGTAGACATTTTGCTGATGGTCAGTCGAATGGTGTAAGTTGAAACTTTTTGTAGATTAGATTGCATGGGTCTAACACTCCCTGAGGTTTTGCTTTTATCCATTTTCCTTTTTTTTTTTAAAGAGCGTGAGTAAAACGTAACTATTCATACTCTCTTCTTGAAACAATTGCCTGTTTTGAATTTTTTTGTCCATTCCCTCCTTCAGCACAATTTTTTAGGGCAGGTGTCCTTTACAGCCCTGAGTCCTTGTGAATGTTAAGTGACCATTAGCTGTGATTTTAAATCTGCTCTTGCAGGAAACGGCCACAAGTTGGCATCATTTCTCCTTTACCAAATTTGGTAACTGGAGAACAGAGCCTTAATTGAAGTGGTGTTCTAGGTTGTAAATTAGAATGGAATGTGCCAGGAAAAAGCCCTTTATGTTCATGTCTCATTACTTCTTGTTCATATTTATAATTTACTTTTTATTTTTTATCCAAGCAAATTTGATTACAATGGTTTGTTTGTTCTAGGTGTGCAAATGTGGTTCTTTCACACATATACGTGTATCTCTTATTCCTCGCATCCTTTTCCCATGTAGGTTATGACACAATGTTGAGTAGTCTTCTCCTGGTCTTCCGTACGTCTTTGGTGATGATATATTTCACATGGTTTGTATATCTCTTTTAACCCCAAAATGGTAATGTATCCAATCCTCATCCCTTTCTATTTGGTGAACCATAAGTTTTTTAATGAATCTGTGATTGCCTTTCTCTGTGGAAATATCTTCATTGGTATCAATTTTTAAGTAACTCCTAAAAGTGATATGATAGGATATGTGTCTTTTGCTTTCTCACTTACTACAGGTGGCGTGATTACGTCTAGACTCATCTGTTGTGCTGCAAATGGCATTGTTTCATTTTTTTCACTAGCGAATATTCCATCTGTACATGGAGGAGTTCTTCTTTGTCCACCCATCTGTTGGTGGACTTTTTGGTTACCTCCATATCTGGGTATTGTAATACTGTGCAATGCAGATTTGCCTGCCTTTGTCTTTCCAATTTTCTCTTCTTAGATTATAGGTCGAGGAGTGGGCCTGCTGGATCATATGGTAGCTCAATGTTTACCTTTTTAAGGCACCTCCATTCTGTTCTCCTTCGTGGCCCTTTCCATGTTATGTCCCCCTTGATGTTGAGGGTATGCATTTCTCCACAACACCTTGAGCAGTTATTGTTTGTAGTTTTCTTGCTCATGGTTATTCTGACAAGTGTGAGCTGATACCTCTTTGTGGTTGAATTCGCATGTGCCTCATAATCCGTTGAAATTGAGCTATAAGGCATGTCCTTTTTAGTTTTCAAGGTGTTATTACCCCTTAGTTCTTCAAAGTGTTCTCTTAAAGTATGTGTCACATTTTGAAATGTTTTGGCCATTACCTCCCTCAAGACAGTTTGAGGGCAGGTTTCATTTACAGTCCTGCATTACTTCTTCCTATGAAATGACCATTAGCAAAGGCTTTAAAGCTGCTTTTGCAGGTAACTGCCTGAGGGTGGCAGCCTTTCTATGTTCCCCACCCTGGTAACTAGGGAAAAGCCCTTGCGGCCTGTGGTGTTTCTCGGTTATAAATTAGAGTGGAGTGTGCCCGGACAATCGCACACAAGCTGATGTCTCTTTACTTTTGTTGGATTTTTAAATTTAATTTTTATTTTGTATTGGAGTAATTTCCCACTGTGTACGTGGACCACTTCTACTTTGTGCATTCCTTGGTTGATGGACATTTTCATTGCTTCCAAGTGTTGGCTATCGTAAATATTGTTGGAGTGCAGGATTGCCATCCTGTGACTTTTTGATTCTCATTTTCTCAGGTGATAGTCCCAGCAGTGGGTGTGATCGATTGACTGGTAGCACCGTGTTACCCTTTTCAAAGCACCTTCTTTGTGTTTTCCTTAGTGGCTCTTACCATGTCCCCCTTAGAATCGAGGGTACGCATTTCTCCACAATCGCTCCAGCATTTACTGTTTGCAGCATTTATGCTAATGGCCCTTCTGGCTGGTGTGAGCTCATAGGTTTTTGTAATTTGGGTTTGCATGTCTTTGAAAATTCATAAAACTCATCATTTTTCTCCGCCGTTTTCTTTTCTGTTAAAAAAAAGGAAACAATTGGGAATACAATATAATTCTTGAAATTGTCTTCTTGGAAGGTTGCCCTCTGTTTAATTTTTTGGTCGATTTTCCAGCCCAGAATTTTTTTGGAGAGCAGGTGTCATTTACCGAACTGCAAGTTTGGTGAATATTTAGTGAACTTTAGCAATGGGTTTAAAGCTGCTCTTGTGGGAAGTGGCCTCAAACAGGCAGCATTTCTCCATTCCCCAATCTGGGTACTAGGGCAGCAGAGCCTTTCTGGAAGTCGTGTTACTAGGTTGTAAATTACATTGGAATGTGCATGGAGAAACCCCCATAAGTTTATGTCTCATTATTTCTTCTTGGTTTTAAATTTTTTTTTAATTGGGGTAAAGCTTAGAATATTGTTCGTCCTAGGTGTACACAATCTGGTTCATTTGTACATTATATATGTCTATTCAAGTACAGATCCTCTTCCCATGTAAAATGTTACAGAGGGTTCCGCACACCTCTCTTGCTATATGGTCGGTCTTTTTGAGATATGTATATAATATGTGTTTGTATACATATAGTAACACTAATCTTAATTTATCCATTCCCCACACCTTTCCTTTTACATGAGCATAGATTGTTTTCTAAGTCAGTGAGTGTCTTTCTCTGTGGAAATATGTTCATTTGTGTCAGTTATTAGATAACGCCTATAAGTGATATCATAGAATATAGGTCTTTTGCTTTCGGATTTAGCTCATGTTTCGTGACTATCTCCAAACTCATTTGTGGTGCCTCAAAGAGCAATGGTTCATTGTTTTCCATGGCTAATATTCCATTGTGTACATGGACCACTTCTTCTTTATCCATTCACCTGTTGTTGGACATTTTGATTGCTTCACTGTCTTGGCTATTGTGAATAAGGTTGTACTGCAGCTTTTGCGGCCTGTGTTGTCTCGATTCTTCTCTTCTCAGGTGAGAGGTCCAATGGTGCACCTGCTGGATTGAATGGTACCTCCATTTTTACTTTTAAACACAGCTCCTTTCTGTTCTCATTATTGGCTGTTACCCCTTTACGTCTCACCAGCAGGTAGAGGGTAATGGGTTCCCTAAAACCCTTTCAGTATTTATTGTTTGTAGACATTTTGCTGATGATCAGTCGAATGGTGTAAGTGGAAAGTTTTTGTAGATTAGATTGCATGGGTCTAACACTCCCTGAGGTTGAGCTTTTATCCATTTTCCTTTTTTTTTAAAGAGCGTGAGTAAAACGTAACTATTCATACTCTCTTCTTGAAACAATTGCCTGTTTTGAATTTTTTTGTCCATTCCCTCCTTCAGCACAATTTTTTAGGGCAGGTGTCCTTTACAGCCCTGAGTCCTTGTGAATGTTAAGTGACCATTAGCTGTGATTTTAAATCTGCTCTTGCAGGAAACGGCCACAAGTTGGCATCATTTCTCCTTTACCAAATTTGGTAACTGGAGAAACAGAGCCTTAATGGAAGTGGTGTTCTAGGTTGTAAATTAGAATGGAATGTGCCAGGAAAAAGCCCTTTATGTTCATGTCTCATTACTTCTTGTTCATATTTATAATTTACTTTTTATTTTTTATCCAAGCAAATTTGATTACAATGGTTTGTTTGTCCTAGGTGTGCAAATGTGGTTCTTTCACACATATACGTGTATCTCTTATTCCTCGCATCCTTTTCCCATGTAGGTTATGACACAATGTTGAGTAGTCTTCTCCTGGTCTTCCGTACGTCTTTGGTGATGATATATTTCTCATGCTTTGTATATCTCTTTTAACCCCAAAATGGTAATGTATCCAATCCTCATCCCTTTCTATTTGGTGAACCATAAGTTTTTTAATGAATCTGTGATTGCCTTTCTCTGTGGAAATATCTTCATTGGTATCAATTTTTAAGTAACTCCTAAAAGTGATATGATAGGATATGTGTCTTTTGCTTTCTCACTTACTACAGGTGGCGTGATTACGTCTAGACTCATCTGTTGTGCTGCAAATGGCATTGTTTCATTTTCTTCACTAGCGAATATTCCATCTGTACATGGAGGAGTTCTTCTTTGTCCACCCATCTGTTGGTGGACTTTTTGGTTACCTCCATATCTTGGTATTGTAATACTGTGCAATGCAGATTTGCCTGCCTTTGTCTTTCCAATTTTCTCTTCTTAGATTATAGGTCGAGGAGTGGGCCTGCTGGATCATATGGTAGCTCAATGTTTACCTTTTTAAGTCACCTCCATTCTGTTCTCCTTCGTGGCCCTTTCCAAGTTATGTCCCCCTTGATGTTGAGGGTATGCATTTCTCCACAACACCTTGAGCAGTTATTGTTTGTAGTTTTCTTGCTCATGGTTATTCTGACAAGTGTGAGCTGATACCTCTTTGTGGTTGAATTCGCATGTGCCTCATAATCCGTTGAAATTGAGCTATAAGGCATGTCCTTTTTAGTTTTCAAGGTGTGATTACCCCTTAGTTCTTCAAAGTGTTCTCTTAAAGTATGTGTCACATTTTGAAATGTTTTGGCCATTACCTCCCTCAAGACAGTTTGAGGGCAGGTTTCATTTACAGTCCTGCATTACTTCTTCCTATTAAATGACCATTAGCAAAGGCTTTAAAGCTGCTTTTGCAGGTAACTGCCTGAGGGTGGCAGCCTTTCTATGTTCCCCACCCTGGTAACTAGGGAAAAGCCCTTGCGGCCTGTGGTGTTTCTCGGTTATAAATTAGAGTGGAGTGTGCCCGGACAATCGCACAAAAGCTGATGTCTCTTTACTTTTGTTGGATTTTTAAAGTTAATTTTTATTTTGTATTGGAGTAATTTCCCACTGTGTACGTGGACCACTTCTACTTTGTGCATTCCTTGGTTGATGGACATTTTCATTGCTTCCAAGTGTTGGCTATCGTAAATATTGTTGGAGTGCAGGATTGCCATCCTGTGACTTTTTGATTCTCATTTTCTCAGGTGATAGTCCCAGCAGTGGGTGTGATCGATTGACTGGTAGCACCGTGTTACCCTTTTCAAAGCACCTTCTTTGTGTTTTCCTTAGTGGCTCTTACCACGTCCCCCTTAGAATCGAGGGTACGCATTTCTCCACAATCGCTCCAGCATTTACTGTTTGCAGCATTTATGCTAATGGCCCTTCTGGCTGGTGTGAGCTCATAGGTTTTTGTAATTTGGGTTTGCATGTCTTTGAAAATTCATAAAACTCATCATTTTTCTCCGCCTTTTTCTTTTCTGTTAAAAAAAAGGAAACAATTGGGAATACAATATAATTCTTGAAATTGTCTTCTTGGAAGGTGGCCCTCTGTTTAATTTTTTGGTCGATTTTCCAGCCCAGAATTTTTTTGGAGAGCAGGTGTCATTTACCGAACTGCAAGTTTGGTGAATATTTAGTGAACTTTAGCAATGGGTTTAAAGCTGCTCTTGTGGGAAGTGGCCTCAAACAGGCAGCATTTCTCCATTCCCCAATCTGGGTAGTAGGGCAGCAGAGCCTTTCTGGAAGTCGTGTTCCTAGGTTGTAAATTACATTGGAATGTGCATGGAGAAACCCCCATAAGTTTATGTCTCATTATTTCTTCTTGGTTTTAAATTTTTTTTTGATTGGGGTAAAGCTTAGAATATTGTTCGTCCTAGGTGTACACAATCTGGTTCATTTGTACATTATATATGTCTATTCAAGTACAGATCCTCTTCCCATGTAAAATGTTACAGAGGGTTCCGCACACCTCTCTTGCTATATGGTCGGTCTTTTTGAGATATGTATGTAATATGTGTTTGTATACATATAGTAACACTAATCTTAATTTATCCATTCCCCACACCTTTCCTTTTACATGAGCATAGTTTGTTTTCTAAGTCAGTGAGTGTCTTTCTCTGTGGAAATATGTTCATTTGTGTCAGTTATTAGATAACGCCTATAAGTGATATCATAGAATATAGGTCTTTTGCTTTTGGACTTAGCTCATGTTTCGTGACTATCTCCAAACTCATTTGTGGTGCCTCAAAGAGCAATGGTTCATTGCTTTCCATGGCTAATATTCCATTGTGTACATGGACCACTTCTTCTTTATCCATTCACCTGTTGTTGGACATTTTGATTGCTTCACTGTCTTGGTTATTGTGAATAAGGTTGTACTGCAGCTTTTGCGGCCTGTGTTGTCTCGATTCTTGTCTTCTCAGGTGAGAGGTCCAATGGTGCGCCTGCTGGATTGAATGGTACCTCCATTTTTACTTTTAAACACAGCTCCTTTCTGTTCTCATTATTGGCTGTTACCCCTTTACGTCTCAGCAGCAGGTAGAGGGTAATGAGTTCCCTAAAACCCTTTCAGCATTTATTGTTTGTAGACATTTTGCTGATGGTCAGTCGAATGGTGTAAGTTGAAAGTTTTTGTAGATTAGATTGCATGGGTCTAACACTCCCTGAGGTTGAGCTTTTATCCATTTTCCTTTTTTTTTTTAAAGAGCGTGAGTAAAAGGTAACTATTCATACTCTCTTCTTGAAACAATTTCCTGTTTTGAATTTTTTTGTCCATTCCCTCCTTCAGCACAATTTTTTAGGGCAGGTGTCCTTTACAGCCCTGAGTCCTTGTGAATGTTAAGTGACCATTAGCTGTGATTTTAAATCTGCTCTTGCAGGAAACGGCCACAAGGTGGCATCATTTCTCCTTTACCAAATTTGGTAACTGGAGAAACAGAGCCTTAATGGAAGTGGTGTTCTAGGTTGTAAATTAGAATGGAATGTGCCAGGAAAAAGCCCTTTATGTTCATGTCTCATTACTTCTTGTTCATATTTATAATTTACTTTTTATTTTTTATCCAAGCAAATTTGATTACAATGGTTTGTTTGTTCTAGGTGTGCAAATGTGGTTCTTTCACACATATACGTGTATCTGTTATTCCTCGCATCCTTTTCCCATGTAGGTTATGACACAATGTTGAGTAGTCTTCTCCTGGTCTTCCGTACGTCTTTGGTGATGATATATTTCACATGGTTTGTATATCTCTTTTAACCCCAAAATGGTAATGTATCCAATCCTCATCCCTTTCTATTTGGTGAACCATAAGTTTTTTAATGAATCTGTGATTGCCTTTCTCTGTGGAAATATCTTCATTGGTATCAATTTTTAAGTAACTCCTAAAAGTGATATGATAGGATATGTGTCTTTTGCTTTCTCACTTACTACAGGTGGCGTGATTACGTCTAGACTCATCTGTGGTGCTGCAAATGGCATTGTTTCATTTTTTTCACTAGCGAATATTCCATCTGTACATGGAGGAGTTCTTCTTTGTCCACCCATCTGTTGGTGGACTTTTTGGTTACCTCCATATCTGGGTATTGTAATACTGTGCAATGCAGATTTGCCTGCCTTTGTCTTTCCAATTTTCTCTTCTTAGATTATAGGTCGAGGAGTGGGCCTGCTGGATCATATGGTAGCTCAATGTTGACCTTTTTAAGGCACCTCCATTCTGTTCTCATTCGTGGCCCTTTCCAAGTTATGTCCCCCTTGATGTTGAGGGTATGCATTTCTCCACAACACCTTGAGCAGTTATTGTTTGTAGTTTTCTTGCTCATGGTTATTCTGACAAGTGTGAGCTGATACCTCTTTGTGGTTGAATTCGCATGTGCCTCATAATCCGTTGAAATTGAGCTATACGGCATGTCCTTTTTAGTTTTCAAGGTGTGATTACCCCTTAGTTCTTCATAGTGTTCTCTTAAAGTGTGTGTCACATTTTGAAATGTTTTGGCCATTACCTCCCTCAAGACAGTTTGAGGGCAGGTTTCATTTACAGTCCTGCATTACTTCTTCCTATGAAATGACCATTAGCAAAGGCTTTAAAGCTGCTTTTGCAGGTAACTGCCTGAGGGTGGCAGCCTTTCTATGTTCCCCACCCTGGTAACTAGGGAAAAGCCCTTGCGGCCTGTGGTTTTACTCGGTTATAAATTAGAGTGCTGTGTGCCCGGACAATCCCACACAAGCTGATGTCTCTTTACTTTTGTTGGATTTTTAAATTTATTTTTTATTTTTTATTGGAGTAATTTCCCACTGTGTACGTGGACCACTTCTACTTTGTGCATTCCTTGGTTGATGGACATTTTCATTGCTTCCAAGTGTTGGCTATCGTAAATATTGTTGGAGTGCAGGATTGCCATCCTGTGACTTTTTGATTCTCATTTTCTCAGGTGATAGTCCCAGCAGTGGGTGTGATCGATTGACTGGTAGCACCGTGTTACCCTTTTCAAAGCACCTTCTTTGTGTTTTCCTTAGTGGCTCTTACCACGTCCCCCTTAGAATCGAGGGTACGCATTTCTCCACAATCGCTCCAGCATTTACTGTTTGCAGCATTTATGCTAATGGCCCTTCTGGCTGGTGTGAGCTCATAGGTTTTTGTAATTTGGGTTTGCATGTCTTTGAAAATTCATAAAACTCATCATTTTTCTCCGCCGTTTTCTTTTCTGTTAAAAAAAAGGAAACAATGGGGAATACAATATAATTCTTGAAATTGTCTTCTTGGAAGGTTGCCCTCTGTTTAATTTTTTGGTCGATTTTCCAGCCCAGAATTTTTTTGGAGAGCAGGTGTCATTTACCGAACTGCAAGTTTGGTGAATATTTAGTGAACTTTAGCAATGGGTTTAAAGCTGCTCTTGTGGGAAGTGGCCTCAAACAGGCAGCATTTCTCCATTCCCCAATCTGGGTACTAGGGCAGCAGAGCCTTTCTGGAAGTCGTGTTCCTAGGTTGTAAATTACATTGGAATGTGCATGGAGAAACCCCCATAAGTTTATGTCTCATTATTTCTTCTTGGTTTTAAATTTTTTTTTGATTGGGGTAAAGCTTAGAATATTGTTCGTCCTAGGTGTACACAATCTGGTTCATTTGTACATTATATATGTCTATTCAAGTACAGATCCTCTTCCCATGTAAAATGTTACAGAGGGTTCCGCACACCTCCCTTGCTATATGGTCGGTCTTTTTGAGATATGTATGTAATATGTGTTTGTATACATATAGTAACACTAATCTTAATTTATCCATTCCCCACACCTTTCCTTTTACATGAGCATAGTTTGTTTTCTAAGTCAGTGAGTGTCTTTCTCTGTGGAAATATGTTCATTTGTGTCAGTTATTAGATAACGCCTATAAGTGATATCATAGAATATAGGTCTTTTGCTTTCGGACTTAGCTCATGTTTCGTGACTATCTCCAAACTCCTTTGTGGTGCCTCAAAGAGCAATGGTTCATTGTTTTCCATGGCTAATATTCCATTGTGTACATGGACCACTTCTTCTTTATCCATTCACCTGTTGTTGGACATTTTGATTGCTTCACTGTCTTGGCTATTGTGAATAAGGTTGTACTGCAGCTTTTGCGGCCTGTGTTGTCTCGATTCTTGTCTTCTCAGGTGAGAGGTCCAATGGTGCACCTGCTGGATTGAATGGTACCTCCATTTTTACTTTTAAACACAGCTCCTTTCTGTTCTCATTATTGGCTGTTACCCCTTTACGTCTCACCAGCAGGTAGAGGGTAATGGGTTCCCTAAAACCCTTTCAGTATTTATTGTTTGTAGACATTTTGCTGATGATCAGTCGAATGGTGTAAGTGGAAAGTTTTTGTAGATTAGATTGCATGGGTCTAACACTCCCTGAGGTTGAGCTTTTATCCATTTTCCTTTTTTTTTTAAAGAGCGTGAGTAAAACGTAACTATTCATACTCTCTTCTTGAAACAATTGCCTGTTTTGAATTTTTTTGTCCATTCCCTCCTTCACCACAATTTTTTAGGGCAGGTGTCCTTTACAGCCCTGAGTCCTTGTGAATGTTAAGTGACCATTAGCTGTGATTTTAAATCTGCTCTTGCAGGAAACGGCCACAAGTTGGCATCATTTCTCCTTTACCAAATTTGGTAACTGGAGAAACAGAGCCTTAATGGAAGTGGTGTTCTAGGTTGTAAATTAGAATGGAATGTGCCAGGAAAAAGCCCTTTACGTTCATGTCTCATTACTTCTTGTTCATATTTATAATTTACTTTTTATTTTTTATCCAAGCAAATTTGATTACAATGGTTTGTTTGTTCTAGGTGTGCAAATGTGGTTCTTTCACACATATACGTGTATCTCTTATTCCTCGCTTCCTTTTCCCATGTAGGTTATGACACAATGTTGAGTAGTCTTCTCCTGGTCTTCCGTACGTCTTTGGTGATGATATATTTCACATGGTTTGTATATCTCTTTTAACCCCAAAATGGTAATGTATCCAATCCTCATCCCTTTCTATTTGGTGAACCATAAGTTTTTTAATGAATCTGTGATTGCCTTTCTCTGTGGAAATATCTTCATTGGTATCAATTTTTAAGTAACTCCTAAAAGTGATATGATAGGATATGTGTCTTTTGCTTTCTCACTTACTACAGGTGGCGTGATTACGTCTAGACTCATCTGTGGTGCTGCAAATGGCATTGTTTCATTTTTTTCACTAGCGAATATTCCATCTGTACATGGAGGAGTTCTTCTTTGTCCACCCATCTGTTGGTGGACTTTTTGGTTACCTCCATATCTGGGTATTGTAATACTGTGCAATGCAGATTTGCCTGCCTGTGTCTTTCCAATTCTCTCTTCTTAGATTATAGGTCGAGGAGTGGGCCTGCTGGATCATATGGTAGCTCAATGTTGACCTTTTTAAGGCACCTCCATTCTGTTCTCATTCGTGGCCCTTTCCAAGTTATGTCCCCCTTGATGTTGAGGGTATGCATTTCTCCACAACACCTTGAGCAGTTATTGTTTGTAGTTTTCTTGCTCATGGTTATTCTGACAAGTGTGAGCTGATACCTCTTTGTGGTTGAATTCGCATGTGCCTCATAATCCGTTGAAATTGAGCTATAAGGCATGTCCTTTTTAGTTTTCAAGGTGTGATTACCCCTTAGTTCTTCAAAGTGTTCTCTTAAAGTATGTGTCACATTTTGAAATGTTTTGGCCATTACCTCCCTCAAGACAGTTTGAGCGCAGGTTTCATTTACAGTCCTGCATTACTTCTTCCTATGAAATGACCATTAGCAAAGGCTTTAAAGCTGCTTTTGCAGGTAACTGCCTGAGGGTGGCAGCCTTTCTATGTTCCCCACCCTGGTAACTAGGGAAAAGCCCTTGCGGCCTGTGGTGTTTCTCGGTTATAAATTAGAGTGGAGTGTGCCCGGACAATCCCACACAAGCTGATGTCTCTTTACTTTTGTTGGATTTTTAAATTTAATTTTTATTTTTTATTGGAGTAATTTCCCACTGTGTACGTGGACCACTTCTACTTTGTGCATTCCTTGGTTGATGGACATTTTCATTGCTTCCAAGTGTTGGCTATCGTAAATATTGTTGGAGTGCAGGATTGCCATCCTGTGACTTTTTGATTCTCATTTTCTCAGGTGATAGTCCCAGCAGTGGGTGTGATTGATTGACTGGTAGCACCGTGTTACCCTTTTCAAAGCACCTTCTTTGTGTTTTCCTTAGTGGCTCTTACCACGTCCCCCTTAGAATCGAGGGTACGCATTTCTCCACAATCGCTCCAGCATTTACTGTTTGCAGCATTTATGCTAATGGCCCTTCTGGCTGGTGTGAGCTCATCGGTTTTTGTAATTTGGGTTTGCATGTCTTTGAAAATTCATAAAACTCATCATTTTTCTCCGCCGTTTTCTTTTCTGTTAAAAAAAGGAAACAATTGGGAATACAATATAATTCTTGAAATTGTCTTCTTGGAAGGTTGCCCTCTGTTTAATTTTTTGGTCGATTTTCCAGCCCAGAATTTTTTTGGAGAGCAGGTGTCATTTACCGAACTGCAAGTTTGGTGAATATTTAGTGAACTTTAGCAATGGGTTTAAAGCTGCTCTTGTGGGAAGTGGCCTCAAACAGGCAGCATTTCTCCATTCCCCAATCTGGGTACTAGGGCAGCAGAGCCTTTCTGGAAGTCGTGTTCCTAGGTTGTAAATTACATTGGAATGTGCATGGAGAAACCCCCATAAGCATATGTCTCATTATTTCTTCTTGGTTTTGAATTTTTTTTTAATTGGGGTAAAGCTTAGAATATTGTTCGTCCTAGGTGTACACAATCTGGTTCATTTGTACATTATATATGTCTATTCAAGTACAGATCCTCTTCCCATGTAAAATGTTACAGAGGGTTCCGCACACCTCCCTTGCTATATGGTCGGTCTTTTTGAGATATGTATGTAATATGTGTTTGTATACATATAGTAACACTAATCTTAATTTATGCATTCCCAACACCTTTCCTTTTACATGAGCATAGTTTGTTTTCTAAGTCAGTGAGTGTCTTTCTCTGTGGAAATATGTTCATTTGTGTCAGTTATTAGATAACGCCTATAAGTGATATCATAGAATATAGGTCTTTTGCTTTCGGACTTAGCTCATGTTTCGTGACTATCTCCAAACTCATTTGTGGTGCCTCAAAGAGAAATGTTTCATTGTTTTCCATGGCTAATATTCCATTGTGTACATGGACCACTTCTTCTTTATCCATTCACCTGTTGTTGGACATTTTGATTGCTTCACTGTCTTGGTTATTGTGAATAAGGTTGTACTGCAGCTTTTGAGGCCTGTGTTGTCTCGATTCTTGTCTTCTCAGGTGAGAGGTCCAATGGTGCGCCTGCTGGATTGAATGGTACCTCCATTTTTACTTTTAAACACAGCTCCTTTCTGTTCTCATTATTGGCTGTTACCCCTTTACGTCTCACCAGCAGGTAGAGGGTAATGAGTTCCCTAAAGCCCTTTCAGCATTTATTGTTTGTAGACATTTTGCTGATGGTCAGTCGAATGGTGTAAGTTGAAAATTTTTGTAGATTAGATTGCATGGGTCTAACACTCCCTGAGGTTGAGCTTTTATCCATTTTCCTTTTTTTTAAAAAAGAGCGTGAGTAAAAGGTAACTATTCATACTCTCTTCTTGAAACAATTGCCTGTTTTGAATTTTTTTGTCCATTCCCTCCTTCAGCACAATTTTTTAGGGCAGGTGTCCTTTACAGCCCTGAGTCCTTGTGAATGTTAAGTGACCATTAGCTGTGATTTTAAATCTGCTCTTGCAGGAAACGGCCACAAGGTGGCATCATTTCTCCTTTACCAAATTTGGTAACTGGAGAAACAGAGCCTTAATGGAAGTGGTGTTCTAGGTTGTAAATTAGAATGGAATGTGCCAGGAAAAAGCCCTTTATGTTCATGTCTCATTACTTCTTGTTCATATTTATAATTTACTTTTTATTTTTTATCCAAGCAAATTTGATTACAATGGTTTGTTTGTTCTAGGTGTGCAAATGTGGTTCTTTCACACATATACGTGTATCTGTTATTCCTCGCATCCTTTTCCCCTGTAGGTTATGACACAATGTTGAGTAGTCTTCTCCTGGTCTTCCGTACGTGTTTGGTGATTATATATTTCACATGGTTTGTATATCTCTTTTAACCCCAAAATGGTAATGTATCCAATCCTCATCCCTTTCTATTTGGTGAACCATAAGTTTTTTAATGAATCTGTGATTGCCTTTCTCTGTGGAAATATCTTCATTGGTATCAATTTTTAAGTAACTCCTAAAAGTGATATGATAGGATATGTGTCTTTTGCTTTCTCACTTACTACAGGTGGCGTGATTACGTCTAGACTCATCTGTGGTGCTGCAAATGGCATTGTTTCATTTTTTTCACTAGCGAATATTCCATCTGTACATGGAGGAGTTCTTCTTTGTCCACCCATCTGTTGGTGGACTTTTTGGTTACCTCCATATCTGGGTATTGTAATACTGTGCAATGCAGATTTGCCTGCCTGTGTCTTTCCAATTCTCTCTTCTTAGATTATAGGTCGAGGAGTGGGCCTGCTGGATCATATGGTAGCTCAATGTTGACCTTTTTAAGGCACCTCCATTCTGTTCTCATTCGTGGCCCTTTCCAAGTTATGTCCCCCTTGATGTTGAGGGTATGCATTTCTCCACAACACCTTGAGCAGTTATTGTTTGTAGTTTTCTTGCTCATGGTTATTCTGACAAGTGTGAGCTGATACCTCTTTGTGGTTGAATTCGCATGTGCCTCATAATCCGTTGAAATTGAGCTATACGGCATGTCCTTTTTAGTTTTCAAGGTGTGATTACCCCTTAGTTCTTCATAGTGTTCTCTTAAAGTGTGTGTCACATTTTGAAATGTTTTGGCCATTACCTCCCTCAAGACAGTTTGAGGGCAGGTTTCATTTACAGTCCTGCATTACTTCTTCCTATGAAATGACCATTAGCAAAGGCTTTAAAGCTGCTTTTGCAGGTAACTGCCTGAGGGTGGCAGCCTTTCTATGTTCCCCACCCTGGTAACTAGGGAAAAGCCCTTGCGGCCTGTGGTTTTACTCGGTTATAAATTAGAGTGCTGTGTGCCCGGACAATCCCACACAAGCTGATGTCTCTTTACTTTTGTTGGATTTTTAAATTTATTTTTTATTTTTTATTGGAGTAATTTCCCACTGTGTACGTGGACCACTTCTACTTTGTGCATTCCTTGGTTGATGGACATTTTCATTGCTTCCAAGTGTTGGCTATCGTAAATATTGTTGGAGTGCAGGATTGCCATCCTGTGACTTTTTGATTCTCATTTTCTCAGGTGATAGTCCCAGCAGTGGGTGTGATCGATTGACTGGTAGCACCGTGTTACCCTTTTCAAAGCACCTTCTTTGTGTTTTCCTTAGTGGCTCTTACCACGTCCCCCTTAGAATCGAGGGTACGCATTTCTCCACAATCGCTCCAGCATTTACTGTTTGCAGCATTTATGCTAATGGCCCTTCTGGCTGGTGTGAGCTCATAGGTTTTTGTAATTTGGGTTTGCATGTCTTTGAAAATTCATAAAACTCATCATTTTTCTCCGCCGTTTTCTTTTCTGTTAAAAAAAAGGAAACAATGGGGAATACAATATAATTCTTGAAATTGTCTTCTTGGAAGGTTGCCCTCTGTTTAATTTTTTGGTCGATTTTCCAGCCCAGAATTTTTTTGGAGAGCAGGTGTCATTTACCGAACTGCAAGTTTGGTGAATATTTAGTGAACTTTAGCAATGGGTTTAAAGCTGCTCTTGTGGGAAGTGGCCTCAAACAGGC
Source organism: Balaenoptera physalus (assembly GCF_965194825.1). Lineage (NCBI taxonomy): Eukaryota > Metazoa > Chordata > Mammalia > Artiodactyla > Balaenopteridae > Balaenoptera > Balaenoptera physalus. Next base: position 89,855 of record NW_028125435.1, read on the forward strand.
AGCATTTCTCCATTCCCCAATCTGGGTACTAGGGCAGCAGAGCCTTTCTGGAAGTCGTGTTCCTAGGTTGTAAATTACATTGGAATGTGCATGGAGAAACCCCCATAAGTTTATGTCTCATTATTTCTTCTTGGTTTTAAATTTTTTTTTGATTGGGGTAAAGCTTAGAATATTGTTCGTCCTAGGTGTACACAATCTGGTTCATTTGTACATTATATATGTCTATTCAAGTACAGATCCTCTTCCCATGTAAAATGTTACAGAGGGTTCCGCACACCTCCCTTGCTATATGGTCGGTCTTTTTGAGATATGTATGTAATATGTGTTTGTATACATATAGTAACACTAATCTTAATTTATCCATTCCCCACACCTTTCCTTTTACATGAGCATAGTTTGTTTTCTAAGTCAGTGAGTGTCTTTCTCTGTGGAAATATGTTCATTTGTGTCAGTTATTAGATAACGCCTATAAGTGATATCATAGAATATAGGTCTTTTGCTTTCGGACTTAGCTCATGTTTCGTGACTATCTCCAAACTCCTTTGTGGTGCCTCAAAGAGCAATGGTTCATTGTTTTCCATGGCTAATATTCCATTGTGTACATGGACCACTTCTTCTTTATCCATTCACCTGTTGTTGGACATTTTGATTGCTTCACTGTCTTGGCTATTGTGAATAAGGTTGTACTGCAGCTTTTGCGGCCTGTGTTGTCTCGATTCTTGTCTTCTCAGGTGAGAGGTCCAATGGTGCACCTGCTGGATTGAATGGTACCTCCATTTTTACTTTTAAACACAGCTCCTTTCTGTTCTCATTATTGGCTGTTACCCCTTTACGTCTCACCAGCAGGTAGAGGGTAATGGGTTCCCTAAAACCCTTTCAGTATTTATTGTTTGTAGACATTTTGCTGATGATCAGTCGAATGGTGTAAGTGGAAAGTTTTTGTAGATTAGATTGCATGGGTCTAACACTCCCTGAGGTTGAGCTTTTATCCATTTTCCTTTTTTTTTTAAAGAGCGTGAGTAAAACGTAACTATTCATACTCTCTTCTTGAAACAATTGCCTGTTTTGAATTTTTTTGTCCATTCCCTCCTTCAGCACAATTTTTTAGGGCAGGTGTCCTTTACAGCCCTGAGTCCTTGTGAATGTTAAGTGACCATTAGCTGTGATTTTAAATCTGCTCTTGCAGGAAACGGCCACAAGTTGGCATCATTTCTCCTTTACCAAATTTGGTAACTGGAGAAACAGAGCCTTAATGGAAGTGGTGTTCTAGGTTGTAAATTAGAATGGAATGTGCCAGGAAAAAGCCCTTTACGTTCATGTCTCATTACTTCTTGTTCATATTTATAATTTACTTTTTATTTTTTATCCAAGCAAATTTGATTACAATGGTTTGTTTGTTCTAGGTGTGCAAATGTGGTTCTTTCACACATATACGTGTATCTCTTATTCCTCGCTTCCTTTTCCCATGTAGGTTATGACACAATGTTGAGTAGTCTTCTCCTGGTCTTCCGTACGTCTTTGGTGATGATATATTTCACATGGTTTGTATATCTCTTTTAACCCCAAAATGGTAATGTATCCAATCCTCATCCCTTTCTATTTGGTGAACCATAAGTTTTTTAATGAATCTGTGATTGCCTTTCTCTGTGGAAATATCTTCATTGGTATCAATTTTTAAGTAACTCCTAAAAGTGATATGATAGGATATGTGTCTTTTGCTTTCTCACTTACTACAGGTGGCGTGATTACGTCTAGACTCATCTGTGGTGCTGCAAATGGCATTGTTTCATTTTTTTCACTAGCGAATATTCCATCTGTACATGGAGGAGTTCTTCTTTGTCCACCCATCTGTTGGTGGACTTTTTGGTTACCTCCATATCTGGGTATTGTAATACTGTGCAATGCAGATTTGCCTGCCTGTGTCTTTCCAATTCTCTCTTCTTAGATTATAGGTCGAGGAGTGGGCCTGCTGGATCATATGGTAGCTCAATGTTGACCTTTTTAAGGCACCTCCATTCTGTTCTCATTCGTGGCCCTTTCCAAGTTATGTCCCCCTTGATGTTGAGGGTATGCATTTCTCCACAACACCTTGAGCAGTTATTGTTTGTAGTTTTCTTGCTCATGGTTATTCTGACAAGTGTGAGCTGATACCTCTTTGTGGTTGAATTCGCATGTGCCTCATAATCCGTTGAAATTGAGCTATAAGGCATGTCCTTTTTAGTTTTCAAGGTGTGATTACCCCTTAGTTCTTCAAAGTGTTCTCTTAAAGTATGTGTCACATTTTGAAATGTTTTGGCCATTACCTCCCTCAAGACAGTTTGAGCGCAGGTTTCATTTACAGTCCTGCATTACTTCTTCCTATGAAATGACCATTAGCAAAGGCTTTAAAGCTGCTTTTGCAGGTAACTGCCTGAGGGTGGCAGCCTTTCTATGTTCCCCACCCTGGTAACTAGGGAAAAGCCCTTGCGGCCTGTGGTGTTTCTCGGTTATAAATTAGAGTGGAGTGTGCCCGGACAATCCCACACAAGCTGATGTCTCTTTACTTTTGTTGGATTTTTAAATTTAATTTTTATTTTTTATTGGAGTAATTTCCCACTGTGTACGTGGACCACTTCTACTTTGTGCATTCCTTGGTTGATGGACATTTTCATTGCTTCCAAGTGTTGGCTATCGTAAATATTGTTGGAGTGCAGGATTGCCATCCTGTGACTTTTTGATTCTCATTTTCTCAGGTGATAGTCCCAGCAGTGGGTGTGATTGATTGACTGGTAGCACCGTGTTACCCTTTTCAAAGCACCTTCTTTGTGTTTTCCTTAGTGGCTCTTACCACGTCCCCCTTAGAATCGAGGGTACGCATTTCTCCACAATCGCTCCAGCATTTACTGTTTGCAGCATTTATGCTAATGGCCCTTCTGGCTGGTGTGAGCTCATCGGTTTTTGTAATTTGGGTTTGCATGTCTTTGAAAATTCATAAAACTCATCATTTTTCTCCGCCGTTTTCTTTTCTGTTAAAAAAAGGAAACAATTGGGAATACAATATAATTCTTGAAATTGTCTTCTTGGAAGGTTGCCCTCTGTTTAATTTTTTGGTCGATTTTCCAGCCCAGAATTTTTTTGGAGAGCAGGTGTCATTTACCGAACTGCAAGTTTGGTGAATATTTAGTGAACTTTAGCAATGGGTTTAAAGCTGCTCTTGTGGGAAGTGGCCTCAAACAGGCAGCATTTCTCCATTCCCCAATCTGGGTACTAGGGCAGCAGAGCCTTTCTGGAAGTCGTGTTCCTAGGTTGTAAATTACATTGGAATGTGCATGGAGAAACCCCCATAAGCATATGTCTCATTATTTCTTCTTGGTTTTGAATTTTTTTTTAATTGGGGTAAAGCTTAGAATATTGTTCGTCCTAGGTGTACACAATCTGGTTCATTTGTACATTATATATGTCTATTCAAGTACAGATCCTCTTCCCATGTAAAATGTTACAGAGGGTTCCGCACACCTCCCTTGCTATATGGTCGGTCTTTTTGAGATATGTATGTAATATGTGTTTGTATACATATAGTAACACTAATCTTAATTTATGCATTCCCAACACCTTTCCTTTTACATGAGCATAGTTTGTTTTCTAAGTCAGTGAGTGTCTTTCTCTGTGGAAATATGTTCATTTGTGTCAGTTATTAGATAACGCCTATAAGTGATATCATAGAATATAGGTCTTTTGCTTTCGGACTTAGCTCATGTTTCGTGACTATCTCCAAACTCATTTGTGGTGCCTCAAAGAGAAATGGTTCATTGTTTTCCATGGCTAATATTCCATTGTGTACATGGACCACTTCTTCTTTATCCATTCACCTGTTGTTGGACATTTTGATTGCTTCACTGTCTTGGTTATTGTGAATAAGGTTGTACTGCAGCTTTTGAGGCCTGTGTTGTCTCGATTCTTGTCTTCTCAGGTGAGAGGTCCAATGGTGCGCCTGCTGGATTGAATGGTACCTCCATTTTTACTTTTAAACACAGCTCCTTTCTGTTCTCATTATTGGCTGTTACCCCTTTACGTCTCACCAGCAGGTAGAGGGTAATGAGTTCCCTAAAGCCCTTTCAGCATTTATTGTTTGTAGACATTTTGCTGATGGTCAGTCGAATGGTGTAAGTTGAAAATTTTTGTAGATTAGATTGCATGGGTCTAACACTCCCTGAGGTTGAGCTTTTATCCATTTTCCTTTTTTTTAAAAAAGAGCGTGAGTAAAAGGTAACTATTCATACTCTCTTCTTGAAACAATTGCCTGTTTTGAATTTTTTTGTCCATTCCCTCCTTCAGCACAATTTTTTAGGGCAGGTGTCCTTTACAGCCCTGAGTCCTTGTGAATGTTAAGTGACCATTAGCTGTGATTTTAAATCTGCTCTTGCAGGAAACGGCCACAAGGTGGCATCATTTCTCCTTTACCAAATTTGGTAACTGGAGAAACAGAGCCTTAATGGAAGTGGTGTTCTAGGTTGTAAATTAGAATGGAATGTGCCAGGAAAAAGCCCTTTATGTTCATGTCTCATTACTTCTTGTTCATATTTATAATTTACTTTTTATTTTTTATCCAAGCAAATTTGATTACAATGGTTTGTTTGTTCTAGGTGTGCAAATGTGGTTCTTTCACACATATACGTGTATCTGTTATTCCTCGCATCCTTTTCCCCTGTAGGTTATGACACAATGTTGAGTAGTCTTCTCCTGGTCTTCCGTACGTGTTTGGTGATTATATATTTCACATGGTTTGTATATCTCTTTTAACCCCAAAATGGTAATGTATCCAATCCTCATCCCTTTCTATTTGGTGAACCATAAGTTTTTTAATGAATCTGTGATTGCCTTTCTCTGTGGAAATATCTTCATTGGTATCAATTTTTAAGTAACTCCTAAAAGTGATATGATAGGATATGTGTCTTTTGCTTTCTCACTTACTACAGGTGGCGTGATTACGTCTAGACTCATCTGTGGTGCTGCAAATGGCATTGTTTCATTTTTTTCACTAGCGAATATTCCATCTGTACATGGAGGAGTTCTTCTTTGTCCACCCATCTGTTGGTGGACTTTTTGGTTACCTCCATATCTGGGTATTGTAATACTGTGCAATGCAGATTTGCCTGCCTGTGTCTTTCCAATTCTCTCTTCTTAGATTATAGGTCGAGGAGTGGGCCTGCTGGATCATATGGTAGCTCAATGTTGACCTTTTTAAGGCACCTCCATTCTGTTCTCATTCGTGGCCCTTTCCAAGTTATGTCCCCCTTGATGTTGAGGGTATGCATTTCTCCACAACACCTTGAGCAGTTATTGTTTGTAGTTTTCTTGCTCATGGTTATTCTGACAAGTGTGAGCTGATACCTCTTTGTGGTTGAATTCGCATGTGCCTCATAATCCGTTGAAATTGAGCTATAAGGCATGTCCTTTTTAGTTTTCAAGGTGTGATTACCCCTTAGTTCTTCAAAGTGTTCTCTTAAAGTATGTGTCACATTTTGAAATGTTTTGGCCATTACCTCCCTCAAGACAGTTTGAGGGCAGGTTTCATTTACAGTCCTGCATTACTTCTTCCTATGAAATGACCATTAGCAAAGGCTTTAAAGCTGCTTTTGCAGGTAACTGCCTGAGGGTGGCAGCCTTTCTATGTTCCCCACCCTGGTAACTAGGGAAAAGCCCTTGCGGCCTGTGGTGTTTCTCGGTTATAAATTAGAGTGGAGTGTGCCCTGACAATCCCACACAAGCTGATGTCTCTTTACTTTTGTTGGATTTTTAAATTTAATTTTTATTTTTTATTGGAGTAATTTCCCACTGTGTACGTGGACCACTTCTACTTTGTGCATTCCTTGGTTGATGGACATTTTCATTGCTTCCAAGTGTTGGCTATCGTAAATATTGTTGGAGTGCAGGATTGCCATCCTGTGACTTTTTGATTCTCATTTTCTCAGGTGATAGTCCCAGCAGTGGGTGTGATTGATTGACTGGTAGCACCGTGTTACCCTTTTCAAAGCACCTTCTTTGTGTTTTCCTTAGTGGCTCTTACCACGTCCCCCTTAGAATCGAGGGTACGCATTTCTCCACAATCGCTCCAGCATTTACTGTTTGCAGCATTTATGCTAATGGCCCTTCTGGCTGGTGTGAGCTCATCGGTTTTTGTAATTTGGGTTTGCATGTCTTTGAAAATTCATAAAACTCATCATTTTTCTCCGCCGTTTTCTTTTCTGTTAAAAAAAGGAAACAATTGGGAATACAATATAATTCTTGAAATTGTCTTCTTGGAAGGTTGCCCTCTGTTTAATTTTTTGGTCGATTTTCCAGCCCAGAATTTTTTTGGAGAGCAGGTGTCATTTACCGAACTGCAAGTTTGGTGAATATTTAGTGAACTTTAGCAATGGGTTTAAAGCTGCTCTTGTGGGAAGTGGCCTCAAACAGGCAGCATTTCTCCATTCCCCAATCTGGGTACTAGGGCAGCAGAACCTTTCTGGATGTCGTGTTCCTAGGTTGTAAATTACATTGGAATGTGCATGGAGAAACCCCCATAAGTTTATGTCTCATTATTTCTTCTTGGTTTTAAATATTTTTTTAATTGGGGTAAAGCTTAGAATATTGTTCGTCCTAGGTGTACACAATCTGGTTCATTTGTACATTATATATGTCTATTCAAGTACAGATCCTCTTCCCATGTAAAATGTTACAGAGGGTTCCGCACACCTCCCTTGCTATATGGTCGGTCTTTTTGAGATATGTATGTAATATGTGTTTGTATACATATAGTAACACTAATCTTAATTTATGCATTCCCAACACCTTTCCTTTTACATGAGCATAGTTTATTTTCTAAGTCAGTGAGTGTCTTTCTCTGTGGAAATATGTTCATTTGTGTCAGTTATTAGATAATGCCTATAAGTGATATCATAGAATATAGGTCTTTTGCTTTCGGACTTAGCTCATGTTTCGTGACTATCTCCAAACTCATTTGTGGTGCCTCAAAGAGAAATGGTTCATTGTTTTCCATGGCTAATATTCCATTGTGTACATGGACCACTTCTTCTTTATCCATTCACCTGTTGTTGGACATTTTGATTGCTTCACTGTCTTGGTTATTGTGAATAAGGTTGTACTGCAGCTTTTGAGGCCTGTGTTGTCTCGATTCTTGTCTTCTCAGGTGAGAGGTCCAGTGGTGCGCCTGCTGGATTGAATGGTACCTCCATTTTTACTTTTAAACACAGCTCCTTTCTGTTCTCATTATTGGCTGTTACCCCTTTACGTCTCAGCAGCAGGTAGAGGGTAATGAGTTCCCTAAAACCCTTTCAGCATTTATTGTTTGTAGACATTTTGCTGATGGTCATTCGAATGGTGTAAGTTGAAAGTTTTTGTAGATTAGATTGCATGGGTCTAACACTCCCTGAGGTTGAGCTTTTATCCATTTTCCTTTTTTTTTAAAAGAGCGTGAGTAAAACGTAACTATTCATACTCTCTTCTTGAAACAATTGCCTGTTTTGAATTTTTTTGTCCATTCCCTCCTTCAGCACAATTTTTTAGGGCAGGTGTCCTTTACAGCCCTGAGTCCTTGTGAATGTTAAGTGACCATTAGCTGTGATTTTAAATCTGCTCTTGCAGGAAAGGGCCACAAGTTGGCATCATTTCTCCTTTACCAAATTTGGTAACTGGAGAAACAGAGCCTTAATGGAAGTGGTGTTCCAGGTTGTAAATTAGAATGGAATGTGCCAGGAAAAATCCCTTTATGTTCATGTCTCATTACTTCTTGTTCATATTTATAATTTACTTTTTATTTTTTATCCAAGCAAATTTGATTACAATGGTTTGTTTGTTCTAGGTGTGCAAATGTGGTTCTTTCACACATATACGTGTATCTGTTATTCCTCGCATCCTTTTCCCATGTAGGTTATGACACAATGTTGAGTAGTCTTCTCCTGGTCTTCCGTACGTCTTTGGTGATTATATATTTCACATGGTTTGTATATCTCTTTTAACCCCAAAATGGTAATGTATCCAATCCTCATCCCTTTCTATTTGGTGAACCATAAGCTTTTTAATGAATCTGTGATTGCCTTTCTCTGTGGAAATATCTTCATTGGTATCAATTTTTAAGTAACTCCTAAAAGTGATATGATAGGATATGTGTCTTTTGCTTTCTCACTTACTACAGGTGGCGTGATTACGTCTAGACTCATCTGTGGTGCTGCAAATGGCATTGTTTCATTTTTTTCACTAGCGAATATTCCATCTGTATATGGAGGAGTTCTTCTTTGCCCACCCATCTGTTGGTGGACTTTTTGGTTACATCCATATCTGGGTATTGTAATACTGTGCAATGCAGATTTGCCTGCCTGTGTCTTTCCAATTCTCTCTTCTTAGATTATAGGTCGAGGAGTGGGCCTGCTGGATCATATGGTAGCTCAATGTTTACCTTTTTAAGGCACCTCCATTCTGTTCTCATTCGTGGCCCTTTCCAAGTTATGTCCCCCTTGATGTTGAGGGTATTCATTTCTCCACAACACCTTGAGCAGTTATTGTTTGTAGTTTTCTTGCTCATGGTTATTCTGACAAGTGTGAGCTGATACCTCTTTGTGATTGAATTCGCATGTGCCTCATAATCCGTTGAAATTGAGCTATAAGGCATGTCCTTTTTAGTTTTCAAGGTGTGATTACCCCTTAGTTCTTCAAAGTGTTCTCTTAAAGTATGTGTCACATTTTGAAATGTTTTGGCCATTACCTCCCTCAAGACAGTTTGAGGGCAGGTTTCATTTACAGTCCTGCATTACTTCTTCCTATGAAATGACCATTAGCAAAGGCTTTAAAGCTGCTTTTGCAGGTAACTGCCAGAGGGTGGCAGCCTTTCTATGTTCCCCACCCTGGTAACTAGGGAAAAGCCCTTGCGGCCTGTGGTGTTTCTCGGTTATAAATTAGAGTGGAGTGTGCCCGGACAATCGCACACAAGCTGATGTCTCTTTACTTTTGTTGGATTTTTTAATTTAATTTTTATTTTTTATTGGAGTAATTTCCCACTGTGTACGTGGACCACTTCTACTTTGTGCATTCCTTGGTTGATGGACATTTTCATTGCTTCCAAGTGTTGGCTATCGTAAATATTGTTGGAGTGCAGGATTGCCATCCTGTGACTTTTTGAATCTCATTTTCTCAGGTGATAGTCCCAGCAGTGGGTGTGATCGATTGACTGGTAGCACCGTGTTACCCTTTTCAAAGCACCTTCTTTGTGTTTTCCTTAGTGGCTCTTACCACGTCCCCCTTAGAATCGAGTGTACGCATTTCTCCACAATCGCTCCAGCATTTACTGTTTGCAGCATTTATGCTAATGGCCCTTCTGGCTGGTGTGAGCTCATAGGTTTTTGTAATTTGGGTTTGCATGTCTTTGAAAATTCATAAAACTCATCATTTTTCTCCGCCGTTTTCTTTTCTGTTAAAAAAAAGAAAACAATTGGGAATACAATATAATTCTTGAAATTGTCTTCTTGGAAGGTTGCCCTCTGTTTAATTTTTTGGTCGATTTTCCAGCCCAGAATTTTTTTGGAGAGCAGGTGTCATTTACCGAACTGCAAGTTTGGTGAATATTTAGTGAACTTTAGCAATGGGTTTAAAGCTGCTCTTGTGGGAAGTGGCCTCAAACAGGCAGCATTTCTCCATTCCCCAATCTGGGTACTAGGGCAGCAGAGCCTTTCTGGAAGTCGTGTTCCTAGGTTGCAAATTACATTGGAATGTGCATGGAGAAACCCCCATAAGTTTATGTCTCATTATTTCTTCTTGGTTTTAAATTTTTTTTTAATTGGGGTAAAGCTTAGAATATTGTTCGTCCTAGGTGTACACAATCTGGTTCATTTGTACATTATATATGTCTATTCAAGTACAGATCCTCTTCCCATGTAAAATGTTACAGAGGGTTCCGCACACCTCCCTTGCTAGATGGTCGGTCTTTTTGAGATATGTATGTAATATGTGTTTGTATACATATAGTAACACTAATCTTAATTTATCCATTCCCCACACCTTTCTTTTTACATGAGCATAGTTTGTTTTCTAAGTCAGTGAGTGTCTTTCACTGTGGAAATATGTTCATTTGTGTCAGTTATTAGATAACGCCTATAAGTGATATCATAGAATATAGGTCTTTTGCTTTCAGACTTAGCTCATGTTTCGTGACTATCTCCAAACTCATTTGTGGTGCCTCAAAGAGCAAAGGTTCATTGTTTTCCATGGCTAATATTCCATTGAGTACATGGACCACTTCTTCTTTATCCATTCACCTGTTGTTGGACATTTTGATTGCTTCACTGTCTTGGTTATTGTGAATAAGGTTGTACTGCAGCTTTTGCGGCCTGTGTTGTCTCGATTCTTGTCTTCTCAGTTGAGAGGTCCAATGGTGCGCCTGCTGGATTGAATGGTACCTCCATTTTTACTTTTAAACACAGCTCCTTTCTGTTCTCATTATTGGCTGTTACCCCTTTACGTCTCACCAGCAGGTAGAGGGTAATGAGTTCCCTAAAACCCTTTCAGCATTTATTGTTTGTAGACATTTTGCTGATGGTCAGTCGAATGGTGTAAGTTGAAAGTTTTTGTAGATTAGATTGCATGGGTCTAACACTCCCTGAGGTTGAGCTTTTATCCATTTTCCTTTTTTTTTTAAAAGAACATGAGTAAAAGGTAACTATTCATACTCTCTTCTTAAAACAATTGCCTGTTTTGAATTTTTTTGTCCATTCCCTCCTTCAGCACAATTTTTTAGGGCAGGTGTCCTTTACAGCCCTGAGTCCTTGTGAATGTTAAGTGACCATTAGCTGTGATTTTAAATCTGCTCTTTCAGGAAACGGCCACAAGGTGGCATCATTTCTCCTTTACCAAATTTGGTAACTGGAGAAACAGAGCCTTAATGGAAGTGGTGTTCTAGGTTGTAAATTAGAATGGAATGTGCCAGGAAAAAGCCCTTTATGTTCATGTCTCATTACTTCTTGTTCATATTTATAATTTACTTTTTATTTTTTATCCAAGCAAATTTGATTACAATGGTTTGTTTGTTCTAGGTGTGCAAATGTGGTTCTTTCACACATATACGTGTATCTGTTTTTCCTCGCATCCTTTTCCCATGTAGGTTATGACACAATGTTGAGTAGTCTTCTCCTGGTCTTCCGTACGTCTTTGGTGATTATATATTTCACATGGTTTGTATATCTCTTTTAACCCCAAAATGGTAATGTATCCAAACCTCATCCCTTTCTATTTGGTGAACCATAAGTTTTTTAATGAATCTGTGATTGCCTTTCTCTGTGGAAATATCTTCATTGGTATCAATTTTTAAGTAACTCCTAAAAGTGATATGATAGGATATGTGTCTTTTGCTTTCTCACTTACTACAGGTGGCGTGATTACGTCTAGACTCATCTGTGGTGCTGCAAATGGCATTGTTTCATTTTTTTCACTAGCGAATATTCCATCTGTACATGGAGGAGTTCTTCTTTGTCCACCCATCTGTTGGTGGACTTTTTGGTTACCTCCATATCTGGGTATTGTAATACTGTGCAATGCAGATTTGCCTGCCTGTGTCTTTCCAATTCTCTCTTCTTAGATTATAGGTCGAGGAGTGGGCCTGCTGGATCATATGGTAGCTCAATGTTTACCTTTTTAAGGCACCTCCATTCTGTTCTCATTCGTGGACCTTTCCAAGTTATGTCCCCCTTGATGTTGAGGGTATGCATTTCTCCACAACACCTTGAGCAGTTATTGTTTGTAGTTTTCTTGCTCATGGTTATTCTGACAAGTGTGAACTGATACCTCTTTGTGGTTGAATTCGCATGTGCCTCATAATCCGTTGAAATTGAGCTATAAGGCATGTCCTTTTTAGTTTTCAAGGTGTGATTACCCCTTAGTTCTTCAAAGTGTTCTCTTAAAGTATGTGTCACATTTTGAAATGTTTTGGCCATTACCTCCCTCAAGACAGTTTGAGGGCAGGTTTCATTTACAGTCCTGCATTACTTCTTCCTATGAAATGACCATTAGCAAAGGCTTTAAAGCTGCTTTTGCAGGTAACTGCCTGAGGGTGGCAGCCTTTCTATGTTCCCCACCCTGGTAACTAGGGAAAAACCCTTGCGGCCTGTGGTGTTTCTCGGTTATAAATTAGAGTGGAGTGTGCCCGGACAATCGCACACAAGCTGATGTCTCTTTACTTTTGTTGGATTTTTAAATTTAATTTTTATTTTATATTGGAGTAATTTCCCACTGTGTACGTGGACCACTTCTACTTTGTGCATTCCTTGGTTGATGGACATTTTTATTGCTTCCAAGTGTTGGCTATCGTAAATATTGTTGGAGTGCAGGATTGCCATCCTGTGACTTTTTGATTCTCATTTTCTCAGGTGATAGTCCCAGCAGTGGGTGTGATTGATTGACTGGTAGCACCGTGTTACCCTTTTCAAAGCACCTTCTTTGTGTTTTCCTTAGTGGCTCTTACCACGTCCCCCTTAGAATCGAGGGTACGCATTTCTCCACAATCGCTCCAGCACTTACTGTTTGCAGCATTTATGCTAATGGCCCTTCTGGCTGGTGTGAGCTCATAGGTTTTTGTAATTTGGGTTTGCATGTCTTTGAAAATTCATAAAACTCATCATTTTTCTCCGCCGTTTTCTTTTCTGTTAAAAAAAGGAAACAATTGGGAATACAATATAATTCTTGAAATTGTCTTCTTGGAAGGTTGCCCTCTGTTTAATTTTTTGGTCGATTTTCCAGCCCAGAATTTTTTTGGAGAGCAGGTGTCATTTACCGAACTGCAAGTTTGGTGAATATTTAGTGAACTTTAGCAATGGGTTTAAAGCTGCTCTTGTGGGAAGTGGCCTCAAACAGGCAGCATTTCTCCATTCCCCAATCTGGGTACTAGGGCAGCAGAACCTTTCTGGATGTCGTGTTCCTAGGTTGTAAATTACATTGGAATGTGCATGGAGAAACCCCCATAAGTTTATGTCTCATTATTTCTTCTTGGTTTTAAATTTTTTTTTAATTGGGGTAAAGCTTAGAATATTGTTCGTCCTAGGTGTACACAATCTGGTTCATTTGTACATTATATATGTCTATTCAAGTACAGATCCTCTTCCCATGTAAAATGTTACAGAGGGTTCCGCACACCTCCCTTGCTATATGGTCGGTCTTTTTGAGATATGTATGTAATATGTGTTTGTATACATATAGTAACACTAATCTTAATTTATGCATTCCCAACACCTTTCCTTTTACATGAGCATAGTTTGTTTTCTAAGTCAGTGAGTGTCTTTCTCTGTGGAAATATGTTCATTTGTGTCAGTTATTAGATAACGCCTATAAGTGATATCATAGAATATAGGTCTTTTGTTTTCGGACTTAGCTCATGTTTCGTGACTATCTCCAAACTCATTTGTGGTGCCTCAAAGAGAAATGGTTCATTGTTTTCCATGGCTAATATTCCATTGTGTACATGGACCACTTCTTCTTTATCCATTCACCTGTTGTTGGACATTTTGATTGCTTCACTGTCTTGGTTATTGTGAATAAGGTTGTACTGCAGCTTTTGAGGCCTGTGTTGTCTCGATTCTTGTCTTCTCAGGTGAGAGGTCCAATGGTGCGCCTGCTGGATTGAATGGTACCTCCATTTTTACTTTTAAACACAGCTCCTTTCTGTTCTCATTATTGGCTGTTACCCCTTTACGTCTCACCAGCAGGTAGAGGGTAATGAGTTCCCTAAAGCCCTTTCAGCATTTATTGTTTGTAGACATTTTGCTGATGGTCAGTCGAATGGTGTAAGTTGAAAATTTTTGTAGATTAGATTGCATGGGTCTAACACTCCCTGAGGTTGAGCTTTTATCCATTTTCCTTTTTTTTTTAAAAGAGCGTGAGTAAAAGGTAACTATTCATACTCTCTTCTTGAAACAATTGCCTGTTTTGAATTTTTTTGTCCATTCCCTCCTTCAGCACAATTTTTTAGGGCAGGTGTCCTTTACAGCCCTGAGTCCTTGTGAATGTTAAGTGACCATTAGCTGTGATTTTAAATCTGCTCTTGCAGGAAACGGCCACAAGGTGGCATCATTTCTCCTTTACCAAATTTGGTAACTGGAGAAACAGAGCCTTAATGGAAGTGGTGTTCTAGGTTGTAAATTAGAATGGAATGTGCCAGGAAAAAGCCCTTTATGTTCATGTCTCATTACTTCTTGTTCATATTTATAATTTACTTTTTATTTTTTATCCAAGCAAATTTGATTACAATGGTTTGTTTGTTCTAGGTGTGCAAATGTGGTTCTTTCACACATATACGTGCATCTGTTATTCCTCGCATCCTTTTCCCATGTAGGTTATGACACAATGTTGAGTAGTCTTCTCCTGGTCTTCCGTACGTCTTTGGTGATTATATATTTCACATGGTTTGTATATCTCTTTTAACCCCAAAATGGTAATGTATCCAATCCTCATCCCTTTCTATTTGGTGAACCATAAGTTTTTTAATGAATCTGTGATTGCCTTTCTCTGTGGAAATATCTTCATTGGTATCAATTTTTAAGTAACTCCTAAAAGTGATATGATAGGATATGTGTCTTTTGCTTTCTCACTTACTACAGGTGGCGTGATTACGTCTAGACTCATCTGTGGTGCTGCAAATGGCATTGTTTCATTTTTTTCACTAGCGAATATTCCATCTGTACATGGAGGAGTTCTTCTTTGTCCACCCATCTGTTGGTGGACTTTTTGGTTACCTCCATATCTGGGTATTGTAATACTGTGCAATGCAGATTTGCCTGCCTGTGTCTTTCCAATTCTCTCTTCTTAGATTATAGGTCGAGGAGTGGGCCTGCTGGATCATATGGTAGCTCAATGTTGACCTTTTTAAGGCACCTCCATTCTGTTCTCATTCGTGGCCCTTTCCAAGTTATGTCCCCCTTGATGTTGAGGGTATGCATTTCTCCACAACACCTTGAGCAGTTATTGTTTGTAGTTTTCTTGCTCATGGTTATTCTGACAAGTGTGAGCTGATACCTCTTTGTGGTTGAATTCGCATGTGCCTCATAATCCGTTGAAATTGAGCTATAAGGCATGTCCTTTTTAGTTTTCAAGGTGTGATTACCCCTTAGTTCTTCAAAGTGTTCTCTTAAAGTATGTGTCACATTTTGAAATGTTTTGGCCATTACCTCCCTCAAGACAGTTTGAGGGCAGGTTTCATTTACAGTCCTGCATTACTTCTTCCTATGAAATGACCATTAGCAAAGGCTTTAAAGCTGCTTTTGCAGGTAACTGCCTGAGGGTGGCAGCCTTTCTATGTTCCCCACCCTGGTAACTAGGGAAAAGCCCTTGCGGTCTGTGGTGTTTCTCGGTTATAAATTAGAGTGGAGTGTGCCCGGACAATCCCACACAAGCTGATGTCTCTTTACTTTTGTTGGATTTTTAAATTTAATTTTTATTTTTTATTGGAGTAATTTCCCACTGTGTACGTGGACCACTTCTACTTTGTGCATTCCTTGGTTGATGGACATTTTCATTGCTTCCAAGTGTTGGCTATCGTAAATATTGTTGGAGTGCAGGATTGCCATCCTGTGACTTTTTGATTCTCATTTTCTCAGGTGATAGTCCCAGCAGTGGGTGTGATTGATTGACTGGTAGCACCGTGTTACCCTTTTCAAAGCACCTTCTTTGTGTTTTCCTTAGTGGCTCTTACCACGTCCCCCTTAGAATTGAGGGTACGCATTTCTCCACAATCGCTCCAGCATTTACTGTTTGCAGCCTTTATGCTAATGGCCCTTCTGGCTGGTGTGAGCTCATCGGTTTTTGTAATTTGGGTTTGCATGTCTTTGAAAATTCATAAAACTCATCATTTTTCTCCGCCGTTTTCTTTTCTGTTAAAAAAAGGAAACAATTGGGAATACAATATAATTCTTGAAATTGTCTTCTTGGAAGGTTGCCCTCTGTTTAATTTCTTGGTCGATTTTCCAGCCCAGAATTTTTTTGGAGAGCAGGTGTCATTTACCGAACTGCAAGTTTGGTGAATATTTAGTGAACTTTAGCAATGGGTTTAAAGCTGCTCTTGTGGGAAGTGGCCTCAAACAGGCAGCATTTCTCCATTCCCCAATCTGGGTACTAGGGCAGCAGAGCCTTTCTGGAAGTCGTGTTCCTAGGTTGTAAATTACATTGGAATGTGCATGGAGAAACCCCCATAAGCATATGTCTCATTATTTCTTCTTGGTTTTGAATTTTTTTTTAATTGGGGTAAAGCTTAGAATATTGTTCGTCCTAGGTGTACACAATCTGGTTCATTTGTACATTATATATGTCTATTCAAGTACAGATCCTCTTCCCATGTAAAATGTTACAGAGGGTTCCGCACACCTCCCTTGCTATATGGTCGGTCTTTTTGAGATATGTATGTAATATGTGTTTGTATACATATAGTAACACTAATCTTAATTTATGCATTCCCAACACCTTTCCTTTTACATGAGCATAGTTTGTTTTCTAAGTCAGTGAGTGTCTTTCTCTGTGGAAATATGTTCATTTGTGTCAGTTATTAGATAACGCCTATAAGTGATATCATAGAATATAGGTCTTTTGCTTTCGGACTTAGCTCATGTTTCGTGACTATCTCCAAACTCATTTGTGGTGCCTCAAAGAGAAATGGTTCATTGTTTTCCATGGCTAATATTCCATTGTGTACATGGACCACTTCTTCTTTATCCATTCACCTGTTGTTGGACATTTTGATTGCTTCACTGTCTTGGTTATTGTGAATAAGGTTGTACTGCAGCTTTTGAGGCCTGTGTTGTCTCGATTCTTGTCTTCTCAGGTGAGAGGTCCAATGGTGCGCCTGCTGGATTGAATGGTACCTCCATTTTTACTTTTAAACACAGCTCCTTTCTGTTCTCATTATTGGCTGTTACCCCTTTACGTCTCACCAGCAGGTAGAGGGTAATGAGTTCCCTAAAGCCCTTTCAGCATTTATTGTTTGTAGACATTTTGCTGATGGTCAGTCGAATGGTGTAAGTTGAAAATTTTTGTAGATTAGATTGCATGGGTCTAACACTCCCTGAGGTTGAGCTTTTATCCATTTTCCTTTTTTTTTAAAAAGAGCGTGAGTAAAAGGTAACTATTCATACTCTCTTCTTGAAACAATTGCCTGTTTTGAATTTTTTTGTCCATTCCCTCCTTCAGCACAATTTTTTAGGGCAGGTGTCCTTTACAGCCCTGAGTCCTTGTGAATGTTAAGTGACCATTAGCTGTGATTTTAAATCTGCTCTTGCAGGAAACGGCCACAAGTTGGCATCATTTCTCCTTTACCAAATTTGGTAACTGGAGAAACAGAGCCTTAATGGAAGTGGTGTTCTAGGTTGTAAATTAGAATGGAATGTGCCAGGAAAAAGCCCTTTATGTTCATGTCTCATTACTTCTTGTTCATATTTATAATTTACTTTTTATTTTTTATCCAAGCAAATTTGATTACAATGGTTTGTTTGTTCTAGGTGTGCAAATGTGGTTCTTTCACACATATACGTGTATCTGTTATTCCTCGCATCCTTTTCCCATGTAGGTTATGACACAATGTTGAGTAGTCTTCTCCTGGTCTTCTGTACGTTTTTGGTGATTATATATTTCACATGGTTTGTATATCTCTTTTAACCCCAAAATGGTAATGTATCCAATCCTCATCCCTTTCTATTTGGTGAACCATAAGTTTTTTAATGAATCTGTGATTGCCTTTCTCTGTGGAAATATCTTCATTGGTATCAATTTTTAAGTAACTCCTAAAAGTGATATGATAGGATATGTGTCTTTTGCTTTCTCACTTACTACAGGTGGCGTGATTACGTCTAGACTCATCTGTGGTGCTGCAAAT
Source organism: Balaenoptera physalus (assembly GCF_965194825.1). NCBI lineage: Eukaryota > Metazoa > Chordata > Mammalia > Artiodactyla > Balaenopteridae > Balaenoptera > Balaenoptera physalus. The sequence continues at coordinate 107,727 of NW_028125435.1, forward strand.
GGCATTGTTTCATTTTTTTCACTAGCGAATATTCCATCTGTACATGGAGGAGTTCTTCTTTGTCCACCCATCTGTTGGTGGACTTTTTGGTTACCTCCATATCTGGGTATTGTAATACTGTGCAATGCAGATTTGCCTGCCTGTGTCTTTCCAATTCTCTCTTCTTAGATTATAGGTCGAGGAGTGGGCCTGCTGGATCATATGGTAGCTCAATGTTGACCTTTTTAAGGCACCTCCATTCTGTTCTCATTCGTGGCCCTTTCCAAGTTATGTCCCCCTTGATGTTGAGGGTATGCATTTCTCCACAACACCTTGAGCAGTTATTGTTTGTAGTTTTCTTGCTCATGGTTATTCTGACAAGTGTGAGCTGATACCTCTTTGTGGTTGAATTCGCATGTGCCTCATAATCCGTTGAAATTGAGCTATAAGGCATGTCCTTTTTAGTTTTCAAGGTGTGATTACCCCTTAGTTCTTCAAAGTGTTCTCTTAAAGTATGTGTCACATTTTGAAATGTTTTGGCCATTACCTCCCTCAAGACAGTTTGAGGGCAGGTTTCATTTACAGTCCTGCATTACTTCTTCCTATGAAATGACCATTAGCAAAGGCTTTAAAGCTGCTTTTGCAGGTAACTGCCTGAGGGTGGCAGCCTTTCTATGTTCCCCACCCTGGTAACTAGGGAAAAGCCCTTGCGGCCTGTGGTGTTTCTCGGTTATAAATTAGAGTGGAGTGTGCCCGGACAATCCCACACAAGCTGATGTCTCTTTACTTTTGTTGGATTTTTAAATTTAATTTTTATTTTTTATTGGAGTAATTTCCCACTGTGTACGTGGACCACTTCTACTTTGTGCATTCCTTGGTTGATGGACATTTTCATTGCTTCCAAGTGTTGCCTATCGTAAATATTGTTGGAGTGCAGGATTGCCATCCTGTGACTTTTTGATTCTCATTTTCTCAGGTGATAGTCCCAGCAGTGGGTGTGATTGATTGACTGGTAGCACCGTGTTACCCTTTTCAAAGCACCTTCTTTGTGTTTTCCTTAGTGGCTCTTACCACGTCCCCCTTAGAATTGAGGGTACGCATTTCTCCACAATCGCTCCAGCATTTACTGTTTGCAGCCTTTATGCTAATGGCCCTTCTGGCTGGTGTGAGCTCATCGGTTTTTGTAATTTGGGTTTGCATGTCTTTGAAAATTCATAAAACTCATCATTTTTCTCCGCCGTTTTCTTTTCTGTTAAAAAAAGGAAACAATTGGGAATACAATATAATTCTTGAAATTGTCTTCTTGGAAGGTTGCCCTCTGTTTAATTTTTTGGTCGATTTTCCAGCCCAGAATTTTTTTGGAGAGCAGGTGTCATTTACCGAACTGCAAGTTTGGTGAATATTTAGTGAACTTTAGCAATGGGTTTAAAGCTGCTCTTGTGGGAAGTGGCCTCAAACAGGCAGCATTTCTCCATTCCCCAATCTGGGTACTAGGGCAGCAGAGCCTTTCTGGAAGTCGTGTTCCTAGGTTGTAAATTACATTGGAATGTGCATGGAGAAACCCCCATAAGCATATGTCTCATTATTTCTTCTTGGTTTTGAATTTTTTTTTAATTGGGGTAAAGCTTAGAATATTGTTCGTCCTAGGTGTACACAATCTGGTTCATTTGTACATTATATATGTCTATTCAAGTACAGATCCTCTTCCCATGTAAAATGTTACAGAGGGTTCCGCACACCTCCCTTGCTATATGGTCGGTCTTTTTGAGATATGTATGTAATATGTGTTTGTATACATATAGTAACACTAATCTTAATTTATGCATTCCCAACACCTTTCCTTTTACATGAGCATAGTTTGTTTTCTAAGTCAGTGAGTGTCTTTCTCTGTGGAAATATGTTCATTTGTGTCAGTTATTAGATAACGCCTATAAGTGATATCATAGAATATAGGTCTTTTGCTTTCGGACTTAGCTCATGTTTCGTGACTATCTCCAAACTCATTTGTGGTGCCTCAAAGAGCAATGGTTCATTGTTTTCCATGGCTAATATTCCATTGTGTACATGGACCACTTCTTCTTTATCCATTCACCTGTTGTTGGACATTTTGATTGCTTCACTGTCTTGGTTATTGTGAATAAGGTTGTACTGCAGCTTTTGAGGCCTGTGTTGTCTCGATTCTTGTCTTCTCAGGTGAGAGGTCCAATGGTGCGCCTGCTGGATTGAATGGTACCTCCATTTTTACTTTTAAACACAGCTCCTTTCTGTTCTCATTATTGGCTGTTACCCCTTTACGTCTCACCAGCAGGTAGAGGGTAATGAGTTCCCTAAAGCCCTTTCAGCATTTATTGTTTGTAGACATTTTGCTGATGGTCAGTCGAATGGTGTAAGTTGAAAATTTTTGTAGATTAGATTGCATGGGTCTAACACTCCCTGAGGTTGAGCTTTTATCCATTTTCCTTTTTTTTTTAAAGAGCGTGAGTAAAAGGTAACTATTCATACTCTCTTCTTGAAACAATTGCCTGTTTTGAATTTTTTTGTCCATTCCCTCCTTCAGCACAATTTTTTAGGGCAGGTGTCCTTTACAGCCCTGAGTCCTTGTGAATGTTAAGTGACCATTAGCTGTGATTTTAAATCTGCTCTTGCAGGAAACGGCCACAAGTTGGCATCATTTCTCCTTTACCAAATTTGGTAACTGGAGAAACAGAGCCTTAATGGAAGTGGTGTTCTAGGTTGTAAATTAGAATGGAATGTGCCAGGAAAAAGCCCTTTATGTTCATGTCTCATTACTTCTTGTTCATATTTATAATTTACTTTTTATTTTTTATCCAAGCAAATTTGATTACAATGGTTTGTTTGTTCTAGGTGTGCAAATGTGGTTCTTTCACACATATACGTGCATCTGTTATTCCTCGCATCCTTTTCCCATGTAGGTTATGACACAATGTTGAGTAGTCTTCTCCTGGTCTTCCGTACGTCTTTGGTGATGATATATTTCACATGGTTTGTATATCTCTTTTAACCCCAAAATGGTAATGTATCCAATCCTCATCCCTTTCTATTTGGTGAACCATAAGTTTTTTAATGAATCTGTGATTGCCTTTCTCTGTGGAAATATCTTCATTGGTATCAATTTTTAAGTAACTCCTAAAAGTGATATGATAGGATATGTGTCTTTTGCTTTCTCACTTACTACAGGTGGCGTGATTACGTCTAGACTCATCTGTGGTGCTGCAAATGGCATTGTTTCATTTTTTTCACTAGCGAATATTCCATCTGTACATGGAGGAGTTCTTCTTTGTCCACCCATCTGTTGGTGGACTTTTTGGTTACCTCCATATCTGGGTATTGTAATACTGTGCAATGCAGATTTGCCTGCCTGTGTCTTTCCAATTCTCTCTTCTTAGATTATAGGTCGAGGAGTGGGCCTGCTGGATCATATGGTAGCTCAATGTTGACCTTTTTAAGGCACCTCCATTCTGTTCTCATTCGTGGCCCTTTCCAAGTTATGTCCCCCTTGATGTTGAGGGTATGCATTTCTCCACAACACCTTGAGCAGTTATTGTTTGTAGTTTTCTTGCTCATGGTTATTCTGACAAGTGTGAGCTGATACCTCTTTGTGGTTGAATTCGCATGTGCCTCATAATCCGTTGAAATTGAGCTATAAGGCATGTCCTTTTTAGTTTTCAAGGTGTGATTACCCCTTAGTTCTTCAAAGTGTTCTCTTAAAGTATGTGTCACATTTTGAAATGTTTTGGCCATTACCTCCCTCAAGACAGTTTGAGCGCAGGTTTCATTTACAGTCCTGCATTACTTCTTCCTATGAAATGACCATTAGCAAAGGCTTTAAAGCTGCTTTTGCAGGTAACTGCCTGAGGGTGGCAGCCTTTCTATGTTCCCCACCCTGGTAACTAGGGAAAAGCCCTTGCGGCCTGTGGTGTTTCTCGGTTATAAATTAGAGTGGAGTGTGCCCGGACAATCCCACACAAGCTGATGTCTCTTTACTTTTGTTGGATTTTTAAATTTAATTTTTATTTTTTATTGGAGTAATTTCCCACTGTGTACGTGGACCACTTCTACTTTGTGCATTCCTTGGTTGATGGACATTTTCATTGCTTCCAAGTGTTGGCTATCGTAAATATTGTTGGAGTGCAGGATTGCCATCCTGTGACTTTTTGATTCTCATTTTCTCAGGTGATAGTCCCAGCAGTGGGTGTGATTGATTGACTGGTAGCACCGTGTTACCCTTTTCAAAGCACCTTCTTTGTGTTTTCCTTAGTGGCTCTTACCACATCCCCCTTAGAATCGAGGGTACGCATTTCTCCACAATCGCTCCAGCATTTACTGTTTGCAGCATTTATGCTAATGGCCCTTCTGGCTGGTGTGAGCTCATCGGTTTTTGTAATTTGGGTTTGCATGTCTTTGAAAATTCATAAAACTCATCATTTTTCTCCGCCGTTTTCTTTTCTGTTAAAAAAAGGAAACAATTGGGAATACAATATAATTCTTGAAATTGTCTTCTTGGAAGGTTGCCCTCTGTTTAATTTTTTGGTCGATTTTCCAGCCCAGAATTTTTTTGGAGAGCAGGTGTCATTTACCGAACTGCAAGTTTGGTGAATATTTAGTGAACTTTAGCAATGGGTTTAAAGCTGCTCTTGTGGGAAGTGGCCTCAAACAGGCAGCATTTCTCCATTCCCCAATCTGGGTACTAGGGCAGCAGAGCCTTTCTGGAAGTCGTGTTCCTAGGTTGTAAATTACATTGGAATGTGCATGGAGAAACCCCCATAAGCATATGTCTCATTATTTCTTCTTGGTTTTGAATTTTTTTTTAATTGGGGTAAAGCTTAGAATATTGTTCGTCCTAGGTGTACACAATCTGGTTCATTTGTACATTATATATGTCTATTCAAGTACAGATCCTCTTCCCATGTAAAATGTTACAGAGGGTTCCGCACACCTCCCTTGCTATATGGTCGGTCTTTTTGAGATATGTATGTAATATGTGTTTGTATACATATAGTAACACTAATCTTAATTTATGCATTCCCAACACCTTTCCTTTTACATGAGCATAGTTTGTTTTCTAAGTCAGTGAGTGTCTTTCTCTGTGGAAATATGTTCATTTGTGTCAGTTATTAGATAACGCCTATAAGTGATATCATAGAATATAGGTCTTTTGCTTTCGGACTTAGCTCATGTTTCGTGACTATCTCCAAACTCATTTGTGGTGCCTCAAAGAGAAATGGTTCATTGTTTTCCATGGCTAATATTCCATTGTGTACATGGACCACTTCTTCTTTATCCATTCACCTGTTGTTGGACATTTTGATTGCTTCACTGTCTTGGTTATTGTGAATAAGGTTGTACTGCAGCTTTTGAGGCCTGTGTTGTCTCGATTCTTGTCTTCTCAGGTGAGAGGTCCAATGGTGCGCCTGCTGGATTGAATGGTACCTCCATTTTTACTTTTAAACACAGCTCCTTTCTGTTCTCATTATTGGCTGTTACCCCTTTACGTCTCACCAGCAGGTAGAGGGTAATGAGTTCCCTAAAGCCCTTTCAGCATTTATTGTTTGTAGACATTTTGCTGATGGTCAGTCGAATGGTGTAAGTTGAAAATTTTTGTAGATTAGATTGCATGGGTCTAACACTCCCTGAGGTTGAGCTTTTATCCATTTTCCTTTTTTTTAAAAAAGAGCGTGAGTAAAAGGTAACTATTCATACTCTCTTCTTGAAACAATTGCCTGTTTTGAATTTTTTTGTCCATTCCCTCCTTCAGCACAATTTTTTAGGGCAGGTGTCCTTTACAGCCCTGAGTCCTTGTGAATGTTAAGTGACCATTAGCTGTGATTTTAAATCTGCTCTTGCAGGAAACGGCCACAAGGTGGCATCATTTCTCCTTTACCAAATTTGGTAACTGGAGAAACAGAGCCTTAATGGAAGTGGTGTTCTAGGTTGTAAATTAGAATGGAATGTGCCAGGAAAAAGCCCTTTATGTTCATGTCTCATTACTTCTTGTTCATATTTATAATTTACTTTTTATTTTTTATCCAAGCAAATTTGATTACAATGGTTTGTTTGTTCTAGGTGTGCAAATGTGGTTCTTTCACACATATACGTGTATCTGTTATTCCTCGCATCCTTTTCCCCTGTAGGTTATGACACAATGTTGAGTAGTCTTCTCCTGGTCTTCCGTACGTGTTTGGTGATTATATATTTCACATGGTTTGTATATCTCTTTTAACCCCAAAATGGTAATGTATCCAATCCTCATCCCTTTCTATTTGGTGAACCATAAGTTTTTTAATGAATCTGTGATTGCCTTTCTCTGTGGAAATATCTTCATTGGTATCAATTTTTAAGTAACTCCTAAAAGTGATATGATAGGATATGTGTCTTTTGCTTTCTCACTTACTACAGGTGGCGTGATTACGTCTAGACTCATCTGTGGTGCTGCAAATGGCATTGTTTCATTTTTTTCACTAGCGAATATTCCATCTGTACATGGAGGAGTTCTTCTTTGTCCACCCATCTGTTGGTGGACTTTTTGGTTACCTCCATATCTGGGTATTGTAATACTGTGCAATGCAGATTTGCCTGCCTGTGTCTTTCCAATTCTCTCTTCTTAGATTATAGGTCGAGGAGTGGGCCTGCTGGATCATATGGTAGCTCAATGTTGACCTTTTTAAGGCACCTCCATTCTGTTCTCATTCGTGGCCCTTTCCAAGTTATGTCCCCCTTGATGTTGAGGGTATGCATTTCTCCACAACACCTTGAGCAGTTATTGTTTGTAGTTTTCTTGCTCATGGTTATTCTGACAAGTGTGAGCTGATACCTCTTTGTGGTTGAATTCGCATGTGCCTCATAATCCGTTGAAATTGAGCTATAAGGCATGTCCTTTTTAGTTTTCAAGGTGTGATTACCCCTTAGTTCTTCAAAGTGTTCTCTTAAAGTATGTGTCACATTTTGAAATGTTTTGGCCATTACCTCCCTCAAGACAGTTTGAGGGCAGGTTTCATTTACAGTCCTGCATTACTTCTTCCTATGAAATGACCATTAGCAAAGGCTTTAAAGCTGCTTTTGCAGGTAACTGCCTGAGGGTGGCAGCCTTTCTATGTTCCCCACCCTGGTAACTAGGGAAAAGCCCTTGCGGCCTGTGGTGTTTCTCGGTTATAAATTAGAGTGGAGTGTGCCCTGACAATCCCACACAAGCTGATGTCTCTTTACTTTTGTTGGATTTTTAAATTTAATTTTTATTTTTTATTGGAGTAATTTCCCACTGTGTACGTGGACCACTTCTACTTTGTGCATTCCTTGGTTGATGGACATTTTCATTGCTTCCAAGTGTTGGCTATCGTAAATATTGTTGGAGTGCAGGATTGCCATCCTGTGACTTTTTGATTCTCATTTTCTCAGGTGATAGTCCCAGCAGTGGGTGTGATTGATTGACTGGTAGCACCGTGTTACCCTTTTCAAAGCACCTTCTTTGTGTTTTCCTTAGTGGCTCTTACCACGTCCCCCTTAGAATCGAGGGTACGCATTTCTCCACAATCGCTCCAGCATTTACTGTTTGCAGCATTTATGCTAATGGCCCTTCTGGCTGGTGTGAGCTCATCGGTTTTTGTAATTTGGGTTTGCATGTCTTTGAAAATTCATAAAACTCATCATTTTTCTCCGCCGTTTTCTTTTCTGTTAAAAAAAGGAAACAATTGGGAATACAATATAATTCTTGAAATTGTCTTCTTGGAAGGTTGCCCTCTGTTTAATTTTTTGGTCGATTTTCCAGCCCAGAATTTTTTTGGAGAGCAGGTGTCATTTACCGAACTGCAAGTTTGGTGAATATTTAGTGAACTTTAGCAATGGGTTTAAAGCTGCTCTTGTGGGAAGTGGCCTCAAACAGGCAGCATTTCTCCATTCCCCAATCTGGGTACTAGGGCAGCAGAACCTTTCTGGATGTCGTGTTCCTAGGTTGTAAATTACATTGGAATGTGCATGGAGAAACCCCCATAAGTTTATGTCTCATTATTTCTTCTTGGTTTTAAATATTTTTTTAATTGGGGTAAAGCTTAGAATATTGTTCGTCCTAGGTGTACACAATCTGGTTCATTTGTACATTATATATGTCTATTCAAGTACAGATCCTCTTCCCATGTAAAATGTTACAGAGGGTTCCGCACACCTCCCTTGCTATATGGTCGGTCTTTTTGAGATATGTATGTAATATGTGTTTGTATACATATAGTAACACTAATCTTAATTTATGCATTCCCAACACCTTTCCTTTTACATGAGCATAGTTTATTTTCTAAGTCAGTGAGTGTCTTTCTCTGTGGAAATATGTTCATTTGTGTCAGTTATTAGATAATGCCTATAAGTGATATCATAGAATATAGGTCTTTTGCTTTCGGACTTAGCTCATGTTTCGTGACTATCTCCAAACTCATTTGTGGTGCCTCAAAGAGAAATGGTTCATTGTTTTCCATGGCTAATATTCCATTGTGTACATGGACCACTTCTTCTTTATCCATTCACCTGTTGTTGGACATTTTGATTGCTTCACTGTCTTGGTTATTGTGAATAAGGTTGTACTGCAGCTTTTGAGGCCTGTGTTGTCTCGATTCTTGTCTTCTCAGGTGAGAGGTCCAGTGGTGCGCCTGCTGGATTGAATGGTACCTCCATTTTTACTTTTAAACACAGCTCCTTTCTGTTCTCATTATTGGCTGTTACCCCTTTACGTCTCAGCAGCAGGTAGAGGGTAATGAGTTCCCTAAAACCCTTTCAGCATTTATTGTTTGTAGACATTTTGCTGATGGTCATTCGAATGGTGTAAGTTGAAAGTTTTTGTAGATTAGATTGCATGGGTCTAACACTCCCTGAGGTTGAGCTTTTATCCATTTTCCTTTTTTTTTAAAAGAGCGTGAGTAAAACGTAACTATTCATACTCTCTTCTTGAAACAATTGCCTGTTTTGAATTTTTTTGTCCATTCCCTCCTTCAGCACAATTTTTTAGGGCAGGTGTCCTTTACAGCCCTGAGTCCTTGTGAATGTTAAGTGACCATTAGCTGTGATTTTAAATCTGCTCTTGCAGGAAAGGGCCACAAGTTGGCATCATTTCTCCTTTACCAAATTTGGTAACTGGAGAAACAGAGCCTTAATGGAAGTGGTGTTCCAGGTTGTAAATTAGAATGGAATGTGCCAGGAAAAATCCCTTTATGTTCATGTCTCATTACTTCTTGTTCATATTTATAATTTACTTTTTATTTTTTATCCAAGCAAATTTGATTACAATGGTTTGTTTGTTCTAGGTGTGCAAATGTGGTTCTTTCACACATATACGTGTATCTGTTATTCCTCGCATCCTTTTCCCATGTAGGTTATGACACAATGTTGAGTAGTCTTCTCCTGGTCTTCCGTACGTCTTTGGTGATTATATATTTCACATGGTTTGTATATCTCTTTTAACCCCAAAATGGTAATGTATCCAATCCTCATCCCTTTCTATTTGGTGAACCATAAGCTTTTTAATGAATCTGTGATTGCCTTTCTCTGTGGAAATATCTTCATTGGTATCAATTTTTAAGTAACTCCTAAAAGTGATATGATAGGATATGTGTCTTTTGCTTTCTCACTTACTACAGGTGGCGTGATTACGTCTAGACTCATCTGTGGTGCTGCAAATGGCATTGTTTCATTTTTTTCACTAGCGAATATTCCATCTGTATATGGAGGAGTTCTTCTTTGCCCACCCATCTGTTGGTGGACTTTTTGGTTACATCCATATCTGGGTATTGTAATACTGTGCAATGCAGATTTGCCTGCCTGTGTCTTTCCAATTCTCTCTTCTTAGATTATAGGTCGAGGAGTGGGCCTGCTGGATCATATGGTAGCTCAATGTTTACCTTTTTAAGGCACCTCCATTCTGTTCTCATTCGTGGCCCTTTCCAAGTTATGTCCCCCTTGATGTTGAGGGTATTCATTTCTCCACAACACCTTGAGCAGTTATTGTTTGTAGTTTTCTTGCTCATGGTTATTCTGACAAGTGTGAGCTGATACCTCTTTGTGATTGAATTCGCATGTGCCTCATAATCCGTTGAAATTGAGCTATAAGGCATGTCCTTTTTAGTTTTCAAGGTGTGATTACCCCTTAGTTCTTCAAAGTGTTCTCTTAAAGTATGTGTCACATTTTGAAATGTTTTGGCCATTACCTCCCTCAAGACAGTTTGAGGGCAGGTTTCATTTACAGTCCTGCATTACTTCTTCCTATGAAATGACCATTAGCAAAGGCTTTAAAGCTGCTTTTGCAGGTAACTGCCAGAGGGTGGCAGCCTTTCTATGTTCCCCACCCTGGTAACTAGGGAAAAGCCCTTGCGGCCTGTGGTGTTTCTCGGTTATAAATTAGAGTGGAGTGTGCCCGGACAATCGCACACAAGCTGATGTCTCTTTACTTTTGTTGGATTTTTTAATTTAATTTTTATTTTTTATTGGAGTAATTTCCCACTGTGTACGTGGACCACTTCTACTTTGTGCATTCCTTGGTTGATGGACATTTTCATTGCTTCCAAGTGTTGGCTATCGTAAATATTGTTGGAGTGCAGGATTGCCATCCTGTGACTTTTTGAATCTCATTTTCTCAGGTGATAGTCCCAGCAGTGGGTGTGATCGATTGACTGGTAGCACCGTGTTACCCTTTTCAAAGCACCTTCTTTGTGTTTTCCTTAGTGGCTCTTACCACGTCCCCCTTAGAATCGAGTGTACGCATTTCTCCACAATCGCTCCAGCATTTACTGTTTGCAGCATTTATGCTAATGGCCCTTCTGGCTGGTGTGAGCTCATAGGTTTTTGTAATTTGGGTTTGCATGTCTTTGAAAATTCATAAAACTCATCATTTTTCTCCGCCGTTTTCTTTTCTGTTAAAAAAAAGAAAACAATTGGGAATACAATATAATTCTTGAAATTGTCTTCTTGGAAGGTTGCCCTCTGTTTAATTTTTTGGTCGATTTTCCAGCCCAGAATTTTTTTGGAGAGCAGGTGTCATTTACCGAACTGCAAGTTTGGTGAATATTTAGTGAACTTTAGCAATGGGTTTAAAGCTGCTCTTGTGGGAAGTGGCCTCAAACAGGCAGCATTTCTCCATTCCCCAATCTGGGTACTAGGGCAGCAGAGCCTTTCTGGAAGTCGTGTTCCTAGGTTGCAAATTACATTGGAATGTGCATGGAGAAACCCCCATAAGTTTATGTCTCATTATTTCTTCTTGGTTTTAAATTTTTTTTTAATTGGGGTAAAGCTTAGAATATTGTTCGTCCTAGGTGTACACAATCTGGTTCATTTGTACATTATATATGTCTATTCAAGTACAGATCCTCTTCCCATGTAAAATGTTACAGAGGGTTCCGCACACCTCCCTTGCTAGATGGTCGGTCTTTTTGAGATATGTATGTAATATGTGTTTGTATACATATAGTAACACTAATCTTAATTTATCCATTCCCCACACCTTTCTTTTTACATGAGCATAGTTTGTTTTCTAAGTCAGTGAGTGTCTTTCACTGTGGAAATATGTTCATTTGTGTCAGTTATTAGATAACGCCTATAAGTGATATCATAGAATATAGGTCTTTTGCTTTCAGACTTAGCTCATGTTTCGTGACTATCTCCAAACTCATTTGTGGTGCCTCAAAGAGCAAAGGTTCATTGTTTTCCATGGCTAATATTCCATTGAGTACATGGACCACTTCTTCTTTATCCATTCACCTGTTGTTGGACATTTTGATTGCTTCACTGTCTTGGTTATTGTGAATAAGGTTGTACTGCAGATTTTGCGGCCTGTGTTGTCTCGATTCTTGTCTTCTCAGTTGAGAGGTCCAATGGTGCGCCTGCTGGATTGAATGGTACCTCCATTTTTACTTTTAAACACAGCTCCTTTCTGTTCTCATTATTGGCTGTTACCCCTTTACGTCTCACCAGCAGGTAGAGGGTAATGAGTTCCCTAAAACCCTTTCAGCATTTATTGTTTGTAGACATTTTGCTGATGGTCAGTCGAATGGTGTAAGTTGAAAGTTTTTGTAGATTAGATTGCATGGGTCTAACACTCCCTGAGGTTGAGCTTTTATCCATTTTCCTTTTTTTTTTAAAAGAACATGAGTAAAAGGTAACTATTCATACTCTCTTCTTAAAACAATTGCCTGTTTTGAATTTTTTTGTCCATTCCCTCCTTCAGCACAATTTTTTAGGGCAGGTGTCCTTTACAGCCCTGAGTCCTTGTGAATGTTAAGTGACCATTAGCTGTGATTTTAAATCTGCTCTTTCAGGAAACGGCCACAAGGTGGCATCATTTCTCCTTTACCAAATTTGGTAACTGGAGAAACAGAGCCTTAATGGAAGTGGTGTTCTAGGTTGTAAATTAGAATGGAATGTGCCAGGAAAAAGCCCTTTATGTTCATGTCTCATTACTTCTTGTTCATATTTATAATTTACTTTTTATTTTTTATCCAAGCAAATTTGATTACAATGGTTTGTTTGTTCTAGGTGTGCAAATGTGGTTCTTTCACACATATACGTGTATCTGTTTTTCCTCGCATCCTTTTCCCATGTAGGTTATGACACAATGTTGAGTAGTCTTCTCCTGGTCTTCCGTACGTCTTTGGTGATTATATATTTCACATGGTTTGTATATCTCTTTTAACCCCAAAATGGTAATGTATCCAAACCTCATCCCTTTCTATTTGGTGAACCATAAGTTTTTTAATGAATCTGTGATTGCCTTTCTCTGTGGAAATATCTTCATTGGTATCAATTTTTAAGTAACTCCTAAAAGTGATATGATAGGATATGTGTCTTTTGCTTTCTCACTTACTACAGGTGGCGTGATTACGTCTAGACTCATCTGTGGTGCTGCAAATGGCATTGTTTCATTTTTTTCACTAGCGAATATTCCATCTGTACATGGAGGAGTTCTTCTTTGTCCACCCATCTGTTGGTGGACTTTTTGGTTACCTCCATATCTGGGTATTGTAATACTGTGCAATGCAGATTTGCCTGCCTGTGTCTTTCCAATTCTCTCTTCTTAGATTATAGGTCGAGGAGTGGGCCTGCTGGATCATATGGTAGCTCAATGTTTACCTTTTTAAGGCACCTCCATTCTGTTCTCATTCGTGGACCTTTCCAAGTTATGTCCCCCTTGATGTTGAGGGTATGCATTTCTCCACAACACCTTGAGCAGTTATTGTTTGTAGTTTTCTTGCTCATGGTTATTCTGACAAGTGTGAACTGATACCTCTTTGTGGTTGAATTCGCATGTGCCTCATAATCCGTTGAAATTGAGCTATAAGGCATGTCCTTTTTAGTTTTCAAGGTGTGATTACCCCTTAGTTCTTCAAAGTGTTCTCTTAAAGTATGTGTCACATTTTGAAATGTTTTGGCCATTACCTCCCTCAAGACAGTTTGAGGGCAGGTTTCATTTACAGTCCTGCATTACTTCTTCCTATGAAATGACCATTAGCAAAGGCTTTAAAGCTGCTTTTGCAGGTAACTGCCTGAGGGTGGCAGCCTTTCTATGTTCCCCACCCTGGTAACTAGGGAAAAACCCTTGCGGCCTGTGGTGTTTCTCGGTTATAAATTAGAGTGGAGTGTGCCCGGACAATCGCACACAAGCTGATGTCTCTTTACTTTTGTTGGATTTTTAAATTTAATTTTTATTTTATATTGGAGTAATTTCCCACTGTGTACGTGGACCACTTCTACTTTGTGCATTCCTTGGTTGATGGACATTTTTATTGCTTCCAAGTGTTGGCTATCGTAAATATTGTTGGAGTGCAGGATTGCCATCCTGTGACTTTTTGATTCTCATTTTCTCAGGTGATAGTCCCAGCAGTGGGTGTGATTGATTGACTGGTAGCACCGTGTTACCCTTTTCAAAGCACCTTCTTTGTGTTTTCCTTAGTGGCTCTTACCACGTCCCCCTTAGAATCGAGGGTACGCATTTCTCCACAATCGCTCCAGCACTTACTGTTTGCAGCATTTATGCTAATGGCCCTTCTGGCTGGTGTGAGCTCATAGGTTTTTGTAATTTGGGTTTGCATGTCTTTGAAAATTCATAAAACTCATCATTTTTCTCCGCCGTTTTCTTTTCTGTTAAAAAAAGGAAACAATTGGGAATACAATATAATTCTTGAAATTGTCTTCTTGGAAGGTTGCCCTCTGTTTAATTTTTTGGTCGATTTTCCAGCCCAGAATTTTTTTGGAGAGCAGGTGTCATTTACCGAACTGCAAGTTTGGTGAATATTTAGTGAACTTTAGCAATGGGTTTAAAGCTGCTCTTGTGGGAAGTGGCCTCAAACAGGCAGCATTTCTCCATTCCCCAATCTGGGTACTAGGGCAGCAGAACCTTTCTGGATGTCGTGTTCCTAGGTTGTAAATTACATTGGAATGTGCATGGAGAAACCCCCATAAGTTTATGTCTCATTATTTCTTCTTGGTTTTAAATTTTTTTTTAATTGGGGTAAAGCTTAGAATATTGTTCGTCCTAGGTGTACACAATCTGGTTCATTTGTACATTATATATGTCTATTCAAGTACAGATCCTCTTCCCATGTAAAATGTTACAGAGGGTTCCGCACACCTCCCTTGCTATATGGTCGGTCTTTTTGAGATATGTATGTAATATGTGTTTGTATACATATAGTAACACTAATCTTAATTTATGCATTCCCAACACCTTTCCTTTTACATGAGCATAGTTTGTTTTCTAAGTCAGTGAGTGTCTTTCTCTGTGGAAATATGTTCATTTGTGTCAGTTATTAGATAACGCCTATAAGTGATATCATAGAATATAGGTCTTTTGTTTTCGGACTTAGCTCATGTTTCGTGACTATCTCCAAACTCATTTGTGGTGCCTCAAAGAGAAATGGTTCATTGTTTTCCATGGCTAATATTCCATTGTGTACATGGACCACTTCTTCTTTATCCATTCACCTGTTGTTGGACATTTTGATTGCTTCACTGTCTTGGTTATTGTGAATAAGGTTGTACTGCAGCTTTTGAGGCCTGTGTTGTCTCGATTCTTGTCTTCTCAGGTGAGAGGTCCAATGGTGCGCCTGCTGGATTGAATGGTACCTCCATTTTTACTTTTAAACACAGCTCCTTTCTGTTCTCATTATTGGCTGTTACCCCTTTACGTCTCACCAGCAGGTAGAGGGTAATGAGTTCCCTAAAGCCCTTTCAGCATTTATTGTTTGTAGACATTTTGCTGATGGTCAGTCGAATGGTGTAAGTTGAAAATTTTTGTAGATTAGATTGCATGGGTCTAACACTCCCTGAGGTTGAGCTTTTATCCATTTTCCTTTTTTTTTTAAAAGAGCGTGAGTAAAAGGTAACTATTCATACTCTCTTCTTGAAACAATTGCCTGTTTTGAATTTTTTTGTCCATTCCCTCCTTCAGCACAATTTTTTAGGGCAGGTGTCCTTTACAGCCCTGAGTCCTTGTGAATGTTAAGTGACCATTAGCTGTGATTTTAAATCTGCTCTTGCAGGAAACGGCCACAAGGTGGCATCATTTCTCCTTTACCAAATTTGGTAACTGGAGAAACAGAGCCTTAATGGAAGTGGTGTTCTAGGTTGTAAATTAGAATGGAATGTGCCAGGAAAAAGCCCTTTATGTTCATGTCTCATTACTTCTTGTTCATATTTATAATTTACTTTTTATTTTTTATCCAAGCAAATTTGATTACAATGGTTTGTTTGTTCTAGGTGTGCAAATGTGGTTCTTTCACACATATACGTGTATCTGTTATTCCTCGCATCCTTTTCCCCTGTAGGTTATGACACAATGTTGAGTAGTCTTCTCCTGGTCTTCCGTACGTGTTTGGTGATTATATATTTCACATGGTTTGTATATCTCTTTTAACCCCAAAATGGTAATGTATCCAATCCTCATCCCTTTCTATTTGGTGAACCATAAGTTTTTTAATGAATCTGTGATTGCCTTTCTCTGTGGAAATATCTTCATTGGTATCAATTTTTAAGTAACTCCTAAAAGTGATATGATAGGATATGTGTCTTTTGCTTTCTCACTTACTACAGGTGGCGTGATTACGTCTAGACTCATCTGTGGTGCTGCAAATGGCATTGTTTCATTTTTTTCACTAGCGAATATTCCATCTGTACATGGAGGAGTTCTTCTTTGTCCACCCATCTGTTGGTGGACTTTTTGGTTACCTCCATATCTGGGTATTGTAATACTGTGCAATGCAGATTTGCCTGCCTGTGTCTTTCCAATTCTCTCTTCTTAGATTATAGGTCGAGGAGTGGGCCTGCTGGATCATATGGTAGCTCAATGTTGACCTTTTTAAGGCACCTCCATTCTGTTCTCATTCGTGGCCCTTTCCAAGTTATGTCCCCCTTGATGTTGAGGGTATGCATTTCTCCACAACACCTTGAGCAGTTATTGTTTGTAGTTTTCTTGCTCATGGTTATTCTGACAAGTGTGAGCTGATACCTCTTTGTGGTTGAATTCGCATGTGCCTCATAATCCGTTGAAATTGAGCTATAAGGCATGTCCTTTTTAGTTTTCAAGGTGTGATTACCCCTTAGTTCTTCAAAGTGTTCTCTTAAAGTATGTGTCACATTTTGAAATGTTTTGGCCATTACCTCCCTCAAGACAGTTTGAGGGCAGGTTTCATTTACAGTCCTGCATTACTTCTTCCTATGAAATGACCATTAGCAAAGGCTTTAAAGCTGCTTTTGCAGGTAACTGCCTGAGGGTGGCAGCCTTTCTATGTTCCCCACCCTGGTAACTAGGGAAAAGCCCTTGCGGCCTGTGGTGTTTCTCGGTTATAAATTAGAGTGGAGTGTGCCCGGACAATCCCACACAAGCTGATGTCTCTTTACTTTTGTTGGATTTTTAAATTTAATTTTTATTTTTTATTGGAGTAATTTCCCACTGTGTACGTGGACCACTTCTACTTTGTGCATTCCTTGGTTGATGGACATTTTCATTGCTTCCAAGTGTTGGCTATCGTAAATATTGTTGGAGTGCAGGATTGCCATCCTGTGACTTTTTGATTCTCATTTTCTCAGGTGATAGTCCCAGCAGTGGGTGTGATTGATTGACTGGTAGCACCGTGTTACCCTTTTCAAAGCACCTTCTTTGTGTTTTCCTTAGTGGCTCTTACCACGTCCCCCTTAGAATCGAGGGTACGCATTTCTCCACAATCGCTCCAGCATTTACTGTTTGCAGCATTTATGCTAATGGCCCTTCTGGCTGGTGTGAGCTCATCGGTTTTTGTAATTTGGGTTTGCATGTCTTTGAAAATTCATAAAACTCATCATTTTTCTCCGCCGTTTTCTTTTCTGTTAAAAAAAGGAAACAATTGGGAATACAATATAATTCTTGAAATTGTCTTCTTGGAAGGTTGCCCTCTGTTTAATTTTTTGGTCGATTTTCCAGCCCAGAATTTTTTTGGAGAGCAGGTGTCATTTACCGAACTGCAAGTTTGGTGAATATTTAGTGAACTTTAGCAATGGGTTTAAAGCTGCTCTTGTGGGAAGTGGCCTCAAACAGGCAGCATTTCTCCATTCCCCAATCTGGGTACTAGGGCAGCAGAGCCTTTCTGGAAGTCGTGTTCCTAGGTTGTAAATTACATTGGAATGTGCATGGAGAAACCCCCATAAGCATATGTCTCATTATTTCTTCTTGGTTTTGAATTTTTTTTTAATTGGGGTAAAGCTTAGAATATTGTTCGTCCTAGGTGTACACAATCTGGTTCATTTGTACATTATATATGTCTATTCAAGTACAGATCCTCTTCCCATGTAAAATGTTACAGAGGGTTCCGCACACCTCCCTTGCTATATGGTCGGTCTTTTTGAGATATGTATGTAATATGTGTTTGTATACATATAGTAACACTAATCTTAATTTATGCATTCCCAACACCTTTCCTTTTACATGAGCATAGTTTGTTTTCTAAGTCAGTGAGTGTCTTTCTCTGTGGAAATATGTTCATTTGTGTCAGTTATTAGATAACGCCTATAAGTGATATCATAGAATATAGGTCTTTTGCTTTCGGACTTAGCTCATGTTTCGTGACTATCTCCAAACTCATTTGTGGTGCCTCAAAGAGAAATGGTTCATTGTTTTCCATGGCTAATATTCCATTGTGTACATGGACCACTTCTTCTTTATCCATTCACCTGTTGTTGGACATTTTGATTGCTTCACTGTCTTGGTTATTGTGAATAAGGTTGTACTGCAGCTTTTGAGGCCTGTGTTGTCTCGATTCTTGTCTTCTCAGGTGAGAGGTCCAATGGTGCGCCTGCTGGATTGAATGGTACCTCCATTTTTACTTTTAAACACAGCTCCTTTCTGTTCTCATTATTGGCTGTTACCCCTTTACGTCTCACCAGCAGGTAGAGGGTAATGAGTTCCCTAAAGCCCTTTCAGCATTTATTGTTTGTAGACATTTTGCTGATGGTCAGTCGAATGGTGTAAGTTGAAAATTTTTGTAGATTAGATTGCATGGGCCTAACACTCCCTGAGGTTGAGCTTTTATCCATTTTCCTTTTTTTTTAAAAGAGCGTGAGTAAAACGTAACTATTCATACTCTCTTCTTGAAACAATTGCCTGTTTTGAATTTTTTTGTCCATTCCCTCCTTCAGCACAATTTTTTAGGGCAGGTGTCCTTTACAGCCCTGAGTCCTTGTGAATGTTAAGTGACCATTAGCTGTGATTTTAAATCTGCTCTTGCAGGAAACGGCCACAAGTTGGCATCATTTCTCCTTTACCAAATTTGGTAACTGGAGAAACAGAGCCTTAATGGAAGTGGTGTTCTAGGTTGTAAATTAGAATGGAATGTGCCAGGAAAAAGCCCTTTATGTTCATGTCTCATTACTTCTTGTTCATATTTATAATTTACTTTTTATTTTTTATCCAAGCAAATTTGATTACAATGGTTTGTTTGTTCTAGGTGTGCAAATGTGGTTCTTTCACACATATACGTGCATCTGTTATTCCTCGCATCCTTTTCCCATGTAGGTTATGACACAATGTTGAGTAGTCTTCTCCTGGTCTTCCGTACGTCTTTGGTGATTATATATTTCACATGGTTTGTATATCTCTTTTAACCCCAAAATGGTAATGTATCCAATCCTCATCCCTTTCTATTTGGTGAACCATAAGTTTTTTAATGAATCTGTGATTGCCTTTCTCTGTGGAAATATCTTCATTGGTATCAATTTTTAAGTAACTCCTAAAAGTGATATGATAGGATATGTGTCTTTTGCTTTCTCACTTACTACAGGTGGCGTGATTACGTCTAGACTCATCTGTGGTGCTGCAAATGGCATTGTTTCATTTTTTTCACTAGCGAATATTCCATCTGTACATGGAGGAGTTCTTCTTTGTCCACCCATCTGTTGGTGGACTTTTTGGTTACCTCCATATCTGGGTATTGTAATACTGTGCAATGCAGATTTGCCTGCCTGTGTCTTTCCAATTCTCTCTTCTTAGATTATAGGTCGAGGAGTGGGCCTGCTGGATCATATGGTAGCTCAATGTTGACCTTTTTAAGGCACCTCCATTCTGTTCTCATTCGTGGCCCTTTCCAAGTTATGTCCCCCTTGATGTTGAGGGTATGCATTTCTCCACAACACCTTGAGCAGTTATTGTTTGTAGTTTTCTTGCTCATGGTTATTCTGACAAGTGTGAGCTGATACCTCTTTGTGGTTGAATTCGCATGTGCCTCATAATCCGTTGAAATTGAGCTATAAGGCATGTCCTTTTTAGTTTTCAAGGTGTGATTACCCCTTAGTTCTTCAAAGTGTTCTCTTAAAGTATGTGTCACATTTTGAAATGTTTTGGCCATTACCTCCCTCAAGACAGTTTGAGGGCAGGTTTCATTTACAGTCCTGCATTACTTCTTCCTATGAAATGACCATTAGCAAAGGCTTTAAAGCTGCTTTTGCAGGTAACTGCCTGAGGGTGGCAGCCTTTCTATGTTCCCCACCCTGGTAACTAGGGAAAAGCCCTTGCGGTCTGTGGTGTTTCTCGGTTATAAATTAGAGTGGAGTGTGCCCGGACAATCCCACACAAGCTGATGTCTCTTTACTTTTGTTGGATTTTTAAATTTAATTTTTATTTTTTATTGGAGTAATTTCCCACTGTGTACGTGGACCACTTCTACTTTGTGCATTCCTTGGTTGATGGACATTTTCATTGCTTCCAAGTGTTGGCTATCGTAAATATTGTTGGAGTGCAGGATTGCCATCCTGTGACTTTTTGATTCTCATTTTCTCAGGTGATAGTCCCAGCAGTGGGTGTGATTGATTGACTGGTAGCACCGTGTTACCCTTTTCAAAGCACCTTCTTTGTGTTTTCCTTAGTGGCTCTTACCACGTCCCCCTTAGAATTGAGGGTACGCATTTCTCCACAATCGCTCCAGCATTTACTGTTTGCAGCCTTTATGCTAATGGCCCTTCTGGCTGGTGTGAGCTCATCGGTTTTTGTAATTTGGGTTTGCATGTCTTTGAAAATTCATAAAACTCATCATTTTTCTCCGCCGTTTTCTTTTCTGTTAAAAAAAGGAAACAATTGGGAATACAATATAATTCTTGAAATTGTCTTCTTGGAAGGTTGCCCTCTGTTTAATTTCTTGGTCGATTTTCCAGCCCAGAATTTTTTTGGAGAGCAGGTGTCATTTACCGAACTGCAAGTTTGGTGAATATTTAGTGAACTTTAGCAATGGGTTTAAAGCTGCTCTTGTGGGAAGTGGCCTCAAACAGGCAGCATTTCTCCATTCCCCAATCTGGGTACTAGGGCAGCAGAGCCTTTCTGGAAGTCGTGTTCCTAGGTTGTAAATTACATTGGAATGTGCATGGAGAAACCCCCATAAGCATATGTCTCATTATTTCTTCTTGGTTTTGAATTTTTTTTTAATTGGGGTAAAGCTTAGAATATTGTTCGTCCTAGGTGTACACAATCTGGTTCATTTGTACATTATATATGTCTATTCAAGTACAGATCCTCTTCCCATGTAAAATGTTACAGAGGGTTCCGCACACCTCCCTTGCTATATGGTCGGTCTTTTTGAGATATGTATGTAATATGTGTTTGTATACATATAGTAACACTAATCTTAATTTATGCATTCCCAACACCTTTCCTTTTACATGAGCATAGTTTGTTTTCTAAGTCAGTGAGTGTCTTTCTCTGTGGAAATATGTTCATTTGTGTCAGTTATTAGATAACGCCTATAAGTGATATCATAGAATATAGGTCTTTTGCTTTCGGACTTAGCTCATGTTTCGTGACTATCTCCAAACTCATTTGTGGTGCCTCAAAGAGAAATGGTTCATTGTTTTCCATGGCTAATATTCCATTGTGTACATGGACCACTTCTTCTTTATCCATTCACCTGTTGTTGGACATTTTGATTGCTTCACTGTCTTGGTTATTGTGAATAAGGTTGTACTGCAGCTTTTGAGGCCTGTGTTGTCTCGATTCTTGTCTTCTCAGGTGAGAGGTCCAATGGTGCGCCTGCTGGATTGAATGGTACCTCCATTT
Organism: Balaenoptera physalus; assembly: GCF_965194825.1. Classification (NCBI taxonomy): domain Eukaryota; kingdom Metazoa; phylum Chordata; class Mammalia; order Artiodactyla; family Balaenopteridae; genus Balaenoptera; species Balaenoptera physalus. The sequence goes on from NW_028125435.1 coordinate 129,259, forward strand.
TTACTTTTAAACACAGCTCCTTTCTGTTCTCATTATTGGCTGTTACCCCTTTACGTCTCACCAGCAGGTAGAGGGTAATGAGTTCCCTAAAGCCCTTTCAGCATTTATTGTTTGTAGACATTTTGCTGATGGTCAGTCGAATGGTGTAAGTTGAAAATTTTTGTAGATTAGATTGCATGGGTCTAACACTCCCTGAGGTTGAGCTTTTATCCATTTTCCTTTTTTTTTAAAAAGAGCGTGAGTAAAAGGTAACTATTCATACTCTCTTCTTGAAACAATTGCCTGTTTTGAATTTTTTTGTCCATTCCCTCCTTCAGCACAATTTTTTAGGGCAGGTGTCCTTTACAGCCCTGAGTCCTTGTGAATGTTAAGTGACCATTAGCTGTGATTTTAAATCTGCTCTTGCAGGAAACGGCCACAAGTTGGCATCATTTCTCCTTTACCAAATTTGGTAACTGGAGAAACAGAGCCTTAATGGAAGTGGTGTTCTAGGTTGTAAATTAGAATGGAATGTGCCAGGAAAAAGCCCTTTATGTTCATGTCTCATTACTTCTTGTTCATATTTATAATTTACTTTTTATTTTTTATCCAAGCAAATTTGATTACAATGGTTTGTTTGTTCTAGGTGTGCAAATGTGGTTCTTTCACACATATACGTGTATCTGTTATTCCTCGCATCCTTTTCCCATGTAGGTTATGACACAATGTTGAGTAGTCTTCTCCTGGTCTTCCGTACGTCTTTGGTGATTATATATTTCACATGGTTTGTATATCTCTTTTAACCCCAAAATGGTAATGTATCCAATCCTCATCCCTTTCTATTTGGTGAACCATAAGTTTTTTAATGAATCTGTGATTGCCTTTCTCTGTGGAAATATCTTCATTGGTATCAATTTTTAAGTAACTCCTAAAAGTGATATGATAGGATATGTGTCTTTTGCTTTCTCACTTACTACAGGTGGCGTGATTACGTCTAGACTCATCTGTGGTGCTGCAAATGGCATTGTTTCATTTTTTTCACTAGCGAATATTCCATCTGTACATGGAGGAGTTCTTCTTTGTCCACCCATCTGTTGGTGGACTTTTTGGTTACCTCCATATCTGGGTATTGTAATACTGTGCAATGCAGATTTGCCTGCCTGTGTCTTTCCAATTCTCTCTTCTTAGATTATAGGTCGAGGAGTGGGCCTGCTGGATCATATGGTAGCTCAATGTTGACCTTTTTAAGGCACCTCCATTCTGTTCTCATTCGTGGCCCTTTCCAAGTTATGTCCCCCTTGATGTTGAGGGTATGCATTTCTCCACAACACCTTGAGCAGTTATTGTTTGTAGTTTTCTTGCTCATGGTTATTCTGACAAGTGTGAGCTGATACCTCTTTGTGGTTGAATTCGCATGTGCCTCATAATCCGTTGAAATTGAGCTATAAGGCATGTCCTTTTTAGTTTTCAAGGTGTGATTACCCCTTAGTTCTTCAAAGTGTTCTCTTAAAGTATGTGTCACATTTTGAAATGTTTTGGCCATTACCTCCCTCAAGACAGTTTGAGGGCAGGTTTCATTTACAGTCCTGCATTACTTCTTCCTATGAAATGACCATTAGCAAAGGCTTTAAAGCTGCTTTTGCAGGTAACTGCCTGAGGGTGGCAGCCTTTCTATGTTCCCCACCCTGGTAACTAGGGAAAAGCCCTTGCGGCCTGTGGTGTTTCTCGGTTATAAATTAGAGTGGAGTGTGCCCGGACAATCCCACACAAGCTGATGTCTCTTTACTTTTGTTGGATTTTTAAATTTAATTTTTATTTTTTATTGGAGTAATTTCCCACTGTGTACGTGGACCACTTCTACTTTGTGCATTCCTTGGTTGATGGACATTTTCATTGCTTCCAAGTGTTGCCTATCGTAAATATTGTTGGAGTGCAGGATTGCCATCCTGTGACTTTTTGATTCTCATTTTCTCAGGTGATAGTCCCAGCAGTGGGTGTGATTGATTGACTGGTAGCACCGTGTTACCCTTTTCAAAGCACCTTCTTTGTGTTTTCCTTAGTGGCTCTTACCACGTCCCCCTTAGAATTGAGGGTACGCATTTCTCCACAATCGCTCCAGCATTTACTGTTTGCAGCCTTTATGCTAATGGCCCTTCTGGCTGGTGTGAGCTCATCGGTTTTTGTAATTTGGGTTTGCATGTCTTTGAAAATTCATAAAACTCATCATTTTTCTCCGCCGTTTTCTTTTCTGTTAAAAAAAGGAAACAATTGGGAATACAATATAATTCTTGAAATTGTCTTCTTGGAAGGTTGCCCTCTGTTTAATTTTTTGGTCGATTTTCCAGCCCAGAATTTTTTTGGAGAGCAGGTGTCATTTACCGAACTGCAAGTTTGGTGAATATTTAGTGAACTTTAGCAATGGGTTTAAAGCTGCTCTTGTGGGAAGTGGCCTCAAACAGGCAGCATTTCTCCATTCCCCAATCTGGGTACTAGGGCAGCAGAGCCTTTCTGGAAGTCGTGTTCCTAGGTTGTAAATTACATTGGAATGTGCATGGAGAAACCCCCATAAGCATATGTCTCATTATTTCTTCTTGGTTTTGAATTTTTTTTTAATTGGGGTAAAGCTTAGAATATTGTTCGTCCTAGGTGTACACAATCTGGTTCATTTGTACATTATATATGTCTATTCAAGTACAGATCCTCTTCCCATGTAAAATGTTACAGAGGGTTCCGCACACCTCCCTTGCTATATGGTCGGTCTTTTTGAGATATGTATGTAATATGTGTTTGTATACATATAGTAACACTAATCTTAATTTATGCATTCCCAACACCTTTCCTTTTACATGAGCATAGTTTGTTTTCTAAGTCAGTGAGTGTCTTTCTCTGTGGAAATATGTTCATTTGTGTCAGTTATTAGATAACGCCTATAAGTGATATCATAGAATATAGGTCTTTTGCTTTCGGACTTAGCTCATGTTTCGTGACTATCTCCAAACTCATTTGTGGTGCCTCAAAGAGAAATGGTTCATTGTTTTCCATGGCTAATATTCCATTGTGTACATGGACCACTTCTTCTTTATCCATTCACCTGTTGTTGGACATTTTGATTGCTTCACTGTCTTGGTTATTGTGAATAAGGTTGTACTGCAGCTTTTGAGGCCTGTGTTGTCTCGATTCTTGTCTTCTCAGGTGAGAGGTCCAATGGTGCGCCTGCTGGATTGAATGGTACCTCCATTTTTACTTTTAAACACAGCTCCTTTCTGTTCTCATTATTGGCTGTTACCCCTTTACGTCTCACCAGCAGGTAGAGGGTAATGAGTTCCCTAAAGCCCTTTCAGCATTTATTGTTTGTAGACATTTTGCTGATGGTCAGTCGAATGGTGTAAGTTGAAAATTTTTGTAGATTAGATTGCATGGGTCTAACACTCCCTGAGGTTGAGCTTTTATCCATTTTCCTTTTTTTTTTAAAGAGCGTGAGTAAAAGGTAACTATTCATACTCTCTTCTTGAAACAATTGCCTGTTTTGAATTTTTTTGTCCATTCCCTCCTTCAGCACAATTTTTTAGGGCAGGTGTCCTTTACAGCCCTGAGTCCTTGTGAATGTTAAGTGACCATTAGCTGTGATTTTAAATCTGCTCTTGCAGGAAACGGCCACAAGTTGGCATCATTTCTCCTTTACCAAATTTGGTAACTGGAGAAACAGAGCCTTAATGGAAGTGGTGTTCTAGGTTGTAAATTAGAATGGAATGTGCCAGGAAAAAGCCCTTTATGTTCATGTCTCATTACTTCTTGTTCATATTTATAATTTACTTTTTATTTTTTATCCAAGCAAATTTGATTACAATGGTTTGTTTGTTCTAGGTGTGCAAATGTGGTTCTTTCACACATATACGTGCATCTGTTATTCCTCGCATCCTTTTCCCATGTAGGTTATGACACAATGTTGAGTAGTCTTCTCCTGGTCTTCCGTACGTCTTTGGTGATTATATATTTCACATGGTTTGTATATCTCTTTTAACCCCAAAATGGTAATGTATCCAATCCTCATCCCTTTCTATTTGGTGAACCATAAGTTTTTTAATGAATCTGTGATTGCCTTTCTCTGTGGAAATATCTTCATTGGTATCAATTTTTAAGTAACTCCTAAAAGTGATATGATAGGATATGTGTCTTTTGCTTTCTCACTTACTACAGGTGGCGTGATTACGTCTAGACTCATCTGTGGTGCTGCAAATGGCATTGTTTCATTTTTTTCACTAGCGAATATTCCATCTGTACATGGAGGAGTTCTTCTTTGTCCACCCATCTGTTGGTGGACTTTTTGGTTACCTCCATATCTGGGTATTGTAATACTGTGCAATGCAGATTTGCCTGCCTGTGTCTTTCCAATTCTCTCTTCTTAGATTATAGGTCGAGGAGTGGGCCTGCTGGATCATATGGTAGGTCAATGTTTACCTTTTTAAGGCACCTCCATTCTGTTCTCATTCGTGGCCCTTTCCAAGTTATGTCCCCCTTGATGTTGAGGGTATGCATTTCTCCACAACACCTTGAGCAGTTATTGTTTGTAGTTTTCTTGCTCATGGTTATTCTGACAAGTGTGAGCTGATACCTCTTTGTGGTTGAATTCGCATGTGCCTCATAATCCGTTGAAATTGAGCTATAAGGCATGTCCTTTTTAGTTTTCAAGGTGTGATTACCCCTTAGTTCTTCAAAGTGTTCTCTTAAAGTATGTGTCACATTTTGAAATGTTTTGGCCATTACCTCCCTCAAGACAGTTTGAGGGCAGGTTTCATTTACAGTCCTGCATTACTTCTTCCTATGAAATGACCATTAGCAAAGGCTTTAAAGCTGCTTTTGCAGGTAACTGCCTGAGGGTGGCAGCCTTTCTATGTTCCCCACCCTGGTAACTAGGGAAAAGCCCTTGCGGCCTGTGGTGTTTCTCGGTTATAAATTAGAGTGGAGTGTGCCCGGACAATCCCACACAAGCTGATGTCTCTTTACTTTTGTTGGATTTTTAAATTTAATTTTTATTTTTTATTGGAGTAATTTCCCACTGTGTACGTGAACCACTTCTACTTTGTGCATTCCTTGGTTGATGGACATTTTCATTGCTTCCAAGTGTTGGCTATCGTAAATATTGTTGGAGTGCAGGATTGCCATCCTGTGACTTTTTGATTCTCATTTTCTCAGGTGATAGTCCCAGCAGTGGGTGTGATTGATTGACTGGTAGCACCGTGTTACCCTTTTCAAAGCACCTTCTTTGTGTTTTCCTTAGTGGCTCTTACCACGTCCCCCTTAGAATTGAGGGTACGCATTTCTCCACAATCGCTCCAGCATTTACTGTTTGCAGCCTTTATGCTAATGGCCCTTCTGGCTGGTGTGAGCTCATCGGTTTTTGTAATTTGGGTTTGCATGTCTTTGAAAATTCATAAAACTCATCATTTTTCTCCGCCGTTTTCTTTTCTGTTAAAAAAAGGAAACAATTGGGAATACAATATAATTCTTGAAATTGTCTTCTTGGAAGGTTGCCCTCTGTTTAATTTTTTGGTCGATTTTCCAGCCCAGAATTTTTTTGGAGAGCAGGTGTCATTTACCGAACTGCAAGTTTGGTGAATATTTAGTGAACTTTAGCAATGGGTTTAAAGCTGCTCTTGTGGGAAGTGGCCTCAAACAGGCAGCATTTCTCCATTCCCCAATCTGGGTACTAGGGCAGCAGAGCCTTTCTGGAAGTCGTGTTCCTAGGTTGTAAATTACATTGGAATGTGCATGGAGAAACCCCCATAAGCATATGTCTCATTATTTCTTCTTGGTTTTGAATTTTTTTTTAATTGGGGTAAAGCTTAGAATATTGTTCGTCCTAGGTGTACACAATCTGGTTCATTTGTACATTATATATGTCTATTCAAGTACAGATCCTCTTCCCATGTAAAATGTTACAGAGGGTTCCGCACACCTCCCTTGCTATATGGTCGGTCTTTTTGAGATATGTATGTAATATGTGTTTGTATACATATAGTAACACTAATCTTAATTTATGCATTCCCAACACCTTTCCTTTTACATGAGCATAGTTTGTTTTCTAAGTCAGTGAGTGTCTTTCTCTGTGGAAATATGTTCATTTGTGTCAGTTATTAGATAACGCCTATAAGTGATATCATAGAATATAGGTCTTTTGCTTTCGGACTTAGCTCATGTTTCGTGACTATCTCCAAACTCATTTGTGGTGCCTCAAAGAGCAATGGTTCATTGTTTTCCATGGCTAATATTCCATTGTGTACATGGACCACTTCTTCTTTATCCATTCACCTGTTGTTGGACATTTTGATTGCTTCACTGTCTTGGTTATTGTGAATAAGGTTGTACTGCAGCTTTTGAGGCCTGTGTTGTCTCGATTCTTGTCTTCTCAGGTGAGAGGTCCAATGGTGCGCCTGCTGGATTGAATGGTACCTCCATTTTTACTTTTAAACACAGCTCCTTTCTGTTCTCATTATTGGCTGTTACCCCTTTACGTCTCACCAGCAGGTAGAGGGTAATGAGTTCCCTAAAGCCCTTTCAGCATTTATTGTTTGTAGACATTTTGCTGATGGTCAGTCGAATGGTGTAAGTTGAAAATTTTTGTAGATTAGATTGCATGGGTCTAACACTCCCTGAGGTTGAGCTTTTATCCATTTTCCTTTTTTTTTTTAAAGAGCGTGAGTAAAAGGTAACTATTCATACTCTCTTCTTGAAACAATTGCCTGTTTTGAATTTTTTTGTCCATTCCCTCCTTCAGCACAATTTTTTAGGGCAGGTGTCCTTTACAGCCCTGAGTCCTTGTGAATGTTAAGTGACCATTAGCTGTGATTTTAAATCTGCTCTTGCAGGAAACGGCCACAAGTTGGCATCATTTCTCCTTTACCAAATTTGGTAACTGGAGAAACAGAGCCTTAATGGAAGTGGTGTTCTAGGTTGTAAATTAGAATGGAATGTGCCAGGAAAAAGCCCTTTATGTTCATGTCTCATTACTTCTTGTTCATATTTATAATTTACTTTTTATTTTTTATCCAAGCAAATTTGATTACAATGGTTTGTTTGTTCTAGGTGTGCAAATGTGGTTCTTTCACACATATACGTGCATCTGTTATTCCTCGCATCCTTTTCCCCTGTAGGTTATGACACAATGTTGAGTAGTCTTCTCCTGGTCTTCCGTACGTGTTTGGTGATTATATATTTCACATGGTTTGTATATCTCTTTTAACCCCAAAATGGTAATGTATCCAATCCTCATCCCTTTCTATTTGGTGAACCATAAGTTTTTTAATGAATCTGTGATTGCCTTTCTCTGTGGAAATATCTTCATTGGTATCAATTTTTAAGTAACTCCTAAAAGTGATATGATAGGATATGTGTCTTTTGCTTTCTCACTTACTACAGGTGGCGTGATTACGTCTAGACTCATCTGTGGTGCTGCAAATGGCATTGTTTCATTTTTTTCACTAGCGAATATTCCATCTGTACATGGAGGAGTTCTTCTTTGTCCACCCATCTGTTGGTGGACTTTTTGGTTACCTCCATATCTGGGTATTGTAATACTGTGCAATGCAGATTTGCCTGCCTGTGTCTTTCCAATTCTCTCTTCTTAGATTATAGGTCGAGGAGTGGGCCTGCTGGATCATATGGTAGCTCAATGTTGACCTTTTTAAGGCACCTCCATTCTGTTCTCATTCGTGGCCCTTTCCAAGTTATGTCCCCCTTGATGTTGAGGGTATGCATTTCTCCACAACACCTTGAGCAGTTATTGTTTGTAGTTTTCTTGCTCATGGTTATTCTGACAAGTGTGAGCTGATACCTCTTTGTGGTTGAATTCGCATGTGCCTCATAATCCGTTGAAATTGAGCTATAAGGCATGTCCTTTTTAGTTTTCAAGGTGTGATTACCCCTTAGTTCTTCAAAGTGTTCTCTTAAAGTATGTGTCACATTTTGAAATGTTTTGGCCATTACCTCCCTCAAGACAGTTTGAGGGCAGGTTTCATTTACAGTCCTGCATTACTTCTTCCTATGAAATGACCATTAGCACAGGCTTTAAAGCTGCTTTTGCAGGTAACTGCCTGAGGGTGGCAGCCTTTCTATGTTCCCCACCCTGGTAACTAGGGAAAAGCCCTTGCGGCCTGTGGTGTTTCTCGGTTATAAATTAGAGTGGAGTGTGCCCGGACAATCCCACACAAGCTGATGTCTCTTTACTTTTGTTGGATTTTTAAATTTAATTTTTATTTTTTATTGGAGTAATTTCCCACTGTGTACGTGGACCACTTCTACTTTGTGCATTCCTTGGTTGATGGACATTTTCATTGCTTCCAAGTGTTGGCTATCGTAAATATTGTTGGTGTGCAGGATTGCCATCCTGTGACCTTTTGATTCTCATTTTCTCAGGTGATAGTCCCAGCAGTGGGTGTGATTGATTGACTGGTAGCACCGTGTTACCCTTTTCAAAGCAACTTCTTTGTGTTTTCCTTAGTGGCTCTTACCACGTCCCCCTTAGAATCGAGGGTACGCATTTCTCCACAATCGCTCCAGCATTTACTGTTTGCAGCCTTTATGCTAATGGCCCTTCTGGCTGGTGTGAGCTCATCGGTTTTTGTAATTTGGGTTTGCATGTCTTTGAAAATTCATAAAACTCATCATTTTTCTCCGCCGTTTTCTTTTCTGTTAAAAAAAGGAAACAATTGGGAATACAATATAATTCTTGAAATTGTCTTCTTGGAAGGTTGCCCTCTGTTTAATTTTTTGGTCGATTTTCCAGCCCAGAATTTTTTTGGAGAGCAGGTGTCATTTACCGAACTGCAAGTTTGGTGAATATTTAGTGAACTTTAGCAATGGGTTTAAAGCTGCTCTTGTGGGAAGTGGCCTCAAACAGGCAGCATTTCTCCATTCCCCAATCTGGGTACTAGGGCAGCAGAGCCTTTCTGGAAGTCGTGTTCCTAGGTTGTAAATTACATTGGAATGTGCATGGAGAAACCCCCATAAGCATATGTCTCATTATTTCTTCTTGGTTTTAAATTTTTTTTTAATTGGGGTAAAGCTTAGAATATTGTTCGTCCTAGGTGTACACAATCTGGTTCATTTGTACATTATATATGTCTATTCAAGTACAGATCCTCTTCCCATGTAAAATGTTACAGAGGGTTCCGCACAACTCCCTTGCTATATGGTCGGTCTTTTTGAGATATGTATGTAATATGTGTTTGTATACATATAGTAACACTAATCTTAATTTATGCATTCCCAACACCTTTCCTTTTACATGAGCATAGTTTGTTTTCTAAGTCAGTGAGTGTCTTTCTCTGTGGAAATATGTTCATTTGTGTCAGTTATTAGATAACGCCTATAAGTGATATCATAGAATATAGGTCTTTTGCTTTCGGACTTAGCTCATGTTTCGTGACTATCTCCAAACTCATTTGTGGTGCCTCAAAGAGCAATGGTTCATTGTTTTCCATGGCTAATATTCCATTGTGTACATGGACCACTTCTTCTTTATCCATTCACCTGTTGTTGGACATTTTGATTGCTTCACTGTCTTGGTTATTGTGAATAAGGTTGTACTGCAGCTTTTGAGGCCTGTGTTGTCTCGATTCTTGTCTTCTCAGGTGAGAGGTCCAATGGTGCGCCTGCTGGATTGAATGGTACCTCCATTTTTACTTTTAAACACAGCTCCTTTCTGTTCTCATTATTGGCTGTTACCCCTTTACGCCTCACCAGCAGGTAGAGGGTAATGAGTTCCCTAAAGCCCTTTCAGCATTTATTGTTTGTAGACATTTTGCTGATGGTCAGTCGAATGGTGTAAGTTGAAAATTTTTGTAGATTAGATTGCATGGGTCTAACACTCCCTGAGGTTGAGCTTTTATCCATTTTCCTTTTTTTTTTTAAAGAGCGTGAGTAAAAGGTAACTATTCATACTCTCTTCTTGAAACAATTGCCTGTTTTGAATTTTTTTGTCCATTCCCTCCTTCAGCACAATTTTTTAGGGCAGGTGTCCTTTACAGCCCTGAGTCCTTGTGAATGTTAAGTGACCATTAGCTGTGATTTTAAATCTGCTCTTGCAGGAAACGGCCACAAGTTGGCATCATTTCTCCTTTACCAAATTTGGTAACTGGAGAAACAGAGCCTTAATGGAAGTGGTGTTCTAGGTTGTAAATTAGAATGGAATGTGCCAGGAAAAAGCCCTTTATGTTCATGTCTCATTACTTCTTGTTCATATTTATAATTTACTTTTTATTTTTTATCCAAGCAAATTTGATTACAATGGTTTGTTTGTTCTAGGTGTGCAAATGTGGTTCTTTCACACATATACGTGTATCTGTTATTCCTCGCATCCTTTTCCCCTGTAGGTTATGACACAATGTTGAGTAGTCTTCTCCTGGTCTTCCGTACGTGTTTGGTGATTATATATTTCACATGGTTTGTATATCTCTTTTAACCCCAAAATGGTAATGTATCCAATCCTCATCCCTTTCTATTTGGTGAACCATAAGTTTTTTAATGAATCTGTGATTGCCTTTCTCTGTGGAAATATCTTCATTGGTATCAATTTTTAAGTAACTCCTAAAAGTGATATGATAGGATATGTGTCTTTTGCTTTCTCACTTACTACAGGTGGCGTGATTACGTCTAGACTCATCTGTGGTGCTGCAAATGGCATTGTTTCATTTTTTTAACTAGCGAATATTCCATCTGTACATGGAGGAGTTCTTCTTTGTCCACCCATCTGTTGGTGGACTTTTTGGTTACCTCCATATCTGGGTATTGTAATACTGTGCAATGCAGATTTGCCTGCCTGTGTCTTTCCAATTCTCTCTTCTTAGATTATAGGTCGAGGAGTGGGCCTGCTGGATCATATGGTAGCTCAATGTTGACCTTTTTAAGGCACCTCCATTCTGTTCTCATTCGTGGCCCTTTCCAAGTTATGTCCCCCTTGATGTTGAGGGTATGCATTTCTCCACAACACCTTGAGCAGTTATTGTTTGTAGTTTTCTTGCTCATGGTTATTCTGACAAGTGTGAGCTGATACCTCTTTGTGGTTGAATTCGCATGTGCCTCATAATCCGTTGAAATTGAGCTATAAGGCATGTCCTTTTTAGTTTTCAAGGTGTGATTACCCCTTAGTTCTTCAAAGTGTTCTCTTAAAGTATGTGTCACATTTTGAAATGTTTTGGCCATTACCTCCCTCAAGACAGTTTGAGGGCAGGTTTCATTTACAGTCCTGCATTACTTCTTCCTATGAAATGACCATTAGCACAGGCTTTAAAGCTGCTTTTGCAGGTAACTGCCTGAGGGTGGCAGCCTTTCTATGTTCCCCACCCTGGTAACTAGGGAAAAGCCCTTGCGGCCTGTGGTGTTTCTCGGTTATAAATTAGAGTGGAGTGTGCCCGGACAATCCCACACAAGCTGATGTCTCTTTACTTTTGTTGGATTTTTAAATTTAATTTTTATTTTTTATTGGAGTAATTTCCCACTGTGTACGTGGACCACTTCTACTTTGTGCATTCCTTGGTTGATGGACATTTTCATTGCTTCCAAGTGTTGGCTATCGTAAATATTGTTGGAGTGCAGGATTGCCATCCTGTGACCTTTTGATTCTCATTTTCTCAGGTGATAGTCCCAGCAGTGGGTGTGATTGATTGACTGGTAGCACCGTGTTACCCTTTTCAAAGCAACTTCTTTGTGTTTTCCTTAGTGGCTCTTACCACGTCCCCCTTAGAATCGAGGGTACGCATTTCTCCACAATCGCTCCAGCATTTACTGTTTGCAGCCTTTATGCTAATGGCCCTTCTGGCTGGTGTGAGCTCATCGGTTTTTGTAATTTGGGTTTGCATGTCTTTGAAAATTCATAAAACTCATCATTTTTCTCCGCCGTTTTCTTTTCTGTTAAAAAAAGGAAACAATTGGGAATACAATATAATTCTTGAAATTGTCTTCTTGGAAGGTTGCCCTCTGTTTAATTTTTTGGTCGATTTTCCAGCCCAGAATTTTTTTGGAGAGCAGGTGTCATTTACCGAACTGCAAGTTTGGTGAATATTTAGTGAACTTTAGCAATGGGTTTAAAGCTGCTCTTGTGGGAAGTGGCCTCAAACAGGCAGCATTTCTCCATTCCCCAATCTGGGTACTAGGGCAGCAGAGCCTTTCTGGAAGTCGTGTTCCTAGGTTGTAAATTACATTGGAATGTGCATGGAGAAACCCCCATAAGCATATGTCTCATTATTTCTTCTTGGTTTTGAATTTTTTTTTAATTGGGGTAAAGCTTAGAATATTGTTCGTCCTAGGTGTACACAATCTGGTTCATTTGTACATTATATATGTCTATTCAAGTACAGATCCTCTTCCCATGTAAAATGTTACAGAGGGTTCCGCACACCTCCCTTGCTATATGGTCGGTCTTTTTGAGATATGTATGTAATATGTGTTTGTATACATATAGTAACACTAATCTTAATTTATGCATTCCCAACACCTTTCCTTTTACATGAGCATAGTTTGTTTTCTAAGTCAGTGAGTGTCTTTCTCTGTGGAAATATGTTCATTTGTGTCAGTTATTAGATAACGCCTATAAGTGATATCATAGAATATAGGTCTTTTGCTTTCGGACTTAGCTCATGTTTCGTGACTATCTCCAAACTCATTTGTGGTGCCTCAAAGAGAAATGTTTCATTGTTTTCCATGGCTAATATTCCATTGTGTACATGGACCACTTCTTCTTTATCCATTCACCTGTTGTTGGACATTTTGATTGCTTCACTGTCTTGGTTATTGTGAATAAGGTTGTACTGCAGCTTTTGAGGCCTGTGTTGTCTCGATTCTTGTCTTCTCAGGTGAGAGGTCCAATGGTGCGCCTGCTGGATTGAATGGTACCTCCATTTTTACTTTTAAACACAGCTCCTTTCTGTTCTCATTATTGGCTGTTACCCCTTTACGTCTCACCAGCAGGTAGAGGGTAATGAGTTCCCTAAAGCCCTTTCAGCATTTATTGTTTGTAGACATTTTGCTGATGGTCAGTCGAATGGTGTAAGTTGAAAATTTTTGTAGATTAGATTGCATGGGTCTAACACTCCCTGAGGTTGAGCTTTTATCCATTTTCCTTTTTTTTAAAAAAGAGCGTGAGTAAAAGGTAACTATTCATACTCTCTTCTTGAAACAATTGCCTGTTTTGAATTTTTTTGTCCATTCCCTCCTTCAGCACAATTTTTTAGGGCAGGTGTCCTTTACAGCCCTGAGTCCTTGTGAATGTTAAGTGACCATTAGCTGTGATTTTAAATCTGCTCTTGCAGGAAACGGCCACAAGGTGGCATCATTTCTCCTTTACCAAATTTGGTAACTGGAGAAACAGAGCCTTAATGGAAGTGGTGTTCTAGGTTGTAAATTAGAATGGAATGTGCCAGGAAAAAGCCCTTTATGTTCATGTCTCATTACTTCTTGTTCATATTTATAATTTACTTTTTATTTTTTATCCAAGCAAATTTGATTACAATGGTTTGTTTGTTCTAGGTGTGCAAATGTGGTTCTTTCACACATATACGTGTATCTGTTATTCCTCGCATCCTTTTCCCCTGTAGGTTATGACACAATGTTGAGTAGTCTTCTCCTGGTCTTCCGTACGTGTTTGGTGATTATATATTTCACATGGTTTGTATATCTCTTTTAACCCCAAAATGGTAATGTATCCAATCCTCATCCCTTTCTATTTGGTGAACCATAAGTTTTTTAATGAATCTGTGATTGCCTTTCTCTGTGGAAATATCTTCATTGGTATCAATTTTTAAGTAACTCCTAAAAGTGATATGATAGGATATGTGTCTTTTGCTTTCTCACTTACTACAGGTGGCGTGATTACGTCTAGACTCATCTGTGGTGCTGCAAATGGCATTGTTTCATTTTTTTCACTAGCGAATATTCCATCTGTACATGGAGGAGTTCTTCTTTGTCCACCCATCTGTTGGTGGACTTTTTGGTTACCTCCATATCTGGGTATTGTAATACTGTGCAATGCAGATTTGCCTGCCTGTGTCTTTCCAATTCTCTCTTCTTAGATTATAGGTCGAGGAGTGGGCCTGCTGGATCATATGGTAGCTCAATGTTGACCTTTTTAAGGCACCTCCATTCTGTTCTCATTCGTGGCCCTTTCCAAGTTATGTCCCCCTTGATGTTGAGGGTATGCATTTCTCCACAACACCTTGAGCAGTTATTGTTTGTAGTTTTCTTGCTCATGGTTATTCTGACAAGTGTGAGCTGATACCTCTTTGTGGTTGAATTCGCATGTGCCTCATAATCCGTTGAAATTGAGCTATAAGGCATGTCCTTTTTAGTTTTCAAGGTGTGATTACCCCTTAGTTCTTCAAAGTGTTCTCTTAAAGTATGTGTCACATTTTGAAATGTTTTGGCCATTACCTCCCTCAAGACAGTTTGAGGGCAGGTTTCATTTACAGTCCTGCATTACTTCTTCCTATGAAATGACCATTAGCACAGGCTTTAAAGCTGCTTTTGCAGGTAACTGCCTGAGGGTGGCAGCCTTTCTATGTTCCCCACCCTGGTAACTAGGGAAAAGCCCTTGCGGCCTGTGGTGTTTCTCGGTTATAAATTAGAGTGGAGTGTGCCCGGACAATCCCACACAAGCTGATGTCTCTTTACTTTTGTTGGATTTTTAAATTTAATTTTTATTTTTTATTGGAGTAATTTCCCACTGTGTACGTGGACCACTTCTACTTTGTGCATTCCTTGGTTGATGGACATTTTCATTGCTTCCAAGTGTTGGCTATCGTAAATATTGTTGGAGTGCAGGATTGCCATCCTGTGACCTTTTGATTCTCATTTTCTCAGGTGATAGTCCCAGCAGTGGGTGTGATTGATTGACTGGTAGCACCGTGTTACCCTTTTCAAAGCAACTTCTTTGTGTTTTCCTTAGTGGCTCTTACCACGTCCCCCTTAGAATCGAGGGTACGCATTTCTCCACAATCGCTCCAGCATTTACTGTTTGCAGCCTTTATGCTAATGGCCCTTCTGGCTGGTGTGAGCTCATCGGTTTTTGTAATTTGGGTTTGCATGTCTTTGAAAATTCATAAAACTCATCATTTTTCTCCGCCGTTTTCTTTTCTGTTAAAAAAAGGAAACAATTGGGAATACAATATAATTCTTGAAATTGTCTTCTTGGAAGGTTGCCCTCTGTTTAATTTTTTGGTCGATTTTCCAGCCCAGAATTTTTTTGGAGAGCAGGTGTCATTTACCGAACTGCAAGTTTGGTGAATATTTAGTGAACTTTAGCAATGGGTTTAAAGCTGCTCTTGTGGGAAGTGGCCTCAAACAGGCAGCATTTCTCCATTCCCCAATCTGGGTACTAGGGCAGCAGAGCCTTTCTGGAAGTCGTGTTCCTAGGTTGTAAATTACATTGGAATGTGCATGGAGAAACCCCCATAAGCATATGTCTCATTATTTCTTCTTGGTTTTAAATTTTTTTTTAATTGGGGTAAAGCTTAGAATATTGTTCGTCCTAGGTGTACACAATCTGGTTCATTTGTACATTATATATGTCTATTCAAGTACAGATCCTCTTCCCATGTAAAATGTTACAGAGGGTTCCGCACACCTCCCTTGCTATATGGTCGGTCTTTTTGAGATATGTATGTAATATGTGTTTGTATACATATAGTAACACTAATCTTAATTTATGCATTCCCAACACCTTTCCTTTTACATGAGCATAGTTTGTTTTCTAAGTCAGTGAGTGTCTTTCTCTGTGGAAATATGTTCATTTGTGTCAGTTATTAGATAACGCCTATAAGTGATATCATAGAATATAGGTCTTTTGCTTTCGGACTTAGCTCATGTTTCGTGACTATCTCCAAACTCATTTGTGGTGCCTCAAAGAGCAATGGTTCATTGTTTTCCATGGCTAATATTCCATTGTGTACATGGACCACTTCTTCTTTATCCATTCACCTGTTGTTGGACATTTTGATTGCTTCACTGTCTTGGTTATTGTGAATAAGGTTGTACTGCAGCTTTTGAGGCCTGTGTTGTCTCGATTCTTGTCTTCTCAGGTGAGAGGTCCAATGGTGCGCCTGCTGGATTGAATGGTACCTCCATTTTTACTTTTAAACACAGCTCCTTTCTGTTCTCATTATTGGCTGTTACCCCTTTACGCCTCACCAGCAGGTAGAGGGTAATGAGTTCCCTAAAGCCCTTTCAGCATTTATTGTTTGTAGACATTTTGCTGATGGTCAGTCGAATGGTGTAAGTTGAAAATTTTTGTAGATTAGATTGCATGGGTCTAACACTCCCTGAGGTTGAGCTTTTATCCATTTTCCTTTTTTTTTTAAAGAGCGTGAGTAAAAGGTAACTATTCATACTCTCTTCTTGAAACAATTGCCTGTTTTGAATTTTTTTGTCCATTCCCTCCTTCAGCACAATTTTTTAGGGCAGGTGTCCTTTACAGCCCTGAGTCCTTGTGAATGTTAAGTGACCATTAGCTGTGATTTTAAATCTGCTCTTGCAGGAAACGGCCACAAGTTGGCATCATTTCTCCTTTACCAAATTTGGTAACTGGAGAAACAGAGCCTTAATGGAAGTGGTGTTCTAGGTTGTAAATTAGAATGGAATGTGCCAGGAAAAAGCCCTTTATGTTCATGTCTCATTACTTCTTGTTCATATTTATAATTTACTTTTTATTTTTTATCCAAGCAAATTTGATTACAATGGTTTGTTTGTTCTAGGTGTGCAAATGTGGTTCTTTCACACATATACGTGTATCTGTTATTCCTCGCATCCTTTTCCCCTGTAGGTTATGACACAATGTTGAGTAGTCTTCTCCTGGTCTTCCGTACGTGTTTGGTGATTATATATTTCACATGGTTTGTATATCTCTTTTAACCCCAAAATGGTAATGTATCCAATCCTCATCCCTTTCTATTTGG
Organism: Balaenoptera physalus; assembly: GCF_965194825.1. NCBI lineage: Eukaryota > Metazoa > Chordata > Mammalia > Artiodactyla > Balaenopteridae > Balaenoptera > Balaenoptera physalus. The sequence goes on from NW_028125435.1 coordinate 146,178, forward strand.
TGAACCATAAGTTTTTTAATGAATCTGTGATTGCCTTTCTCTGTGGAAATATCTTCATTGGTATCAATTTTTAAGTAACTCCTAAAAGTGATATGATAGGATATGTGTCTTTTGCTTTCTCACTTACTACAGGTGGCGTGATTACGTCTAGACTCATCTGTGGTGCTGCAAATGGCATTGTTTCATTTTTTTCACTAGCGAATATTCCATCTGTACATGGAGGAGTTCTTCTTTGTCCACCCATCTGTTGGTGGACTTTTTGGTTACCTCCATATCTGGGTATTGTAATACTGTGCAATGCAGATTTGCCTGCCTGTGTCTTTCCAATTCTCTCTTCTTAGATTATAGGTCGAGGAGTGGGCCTGCTGGATCATATGGTAGCTCAATGTTGACCTTTTTAAGGCACCTCCATTCTGTTCTCATTCGTGGCCCTTTCCAAGTTATGTCCCCCTTGATGTTGAGGGTATGCATTTCTCCACAACACCTTGAGCAGTTATTGTTTGTAGTTTTCTTGCTCATGGTTATTCTGACAAGTGTGAGCTGATACCTCTTTGTGGTTGAATTCGCATGTGCCTCATAATCCGTTGAAATTGAGCTATAAGGCATGTCCTTTTTAGTTTTCAAGGTGTGATTACCCCTTAGTTCTTCAAAGTGTTCTCTTAAAGTATGTGTCACATTTTGAAATGTTTTGGCCATTACCTCCCTCAAGACAGTTTGAGGGCAGGTTTCATTTACAGTCCTGCATTACTTCTTCCTATGAAATGACCATTAGCACAGGCTTTAAAGCTGCTTTTGCAGGTAACTGCCTGAGGGTGGCAGCCTTTCTATGTTCCCCACCCTGGTAACTAGGGAAAAGCCCTTGCGGCCTGTGGTGTTTCTCGGTTATAAATTAGAGTGGAGTGTGCCCGGACAATCCCACACAAGCTGATGTCTCTTTACTTTTGTTGGATTTTTAAATTTAATTTTTATTTTTTATTGGAGTAATTTCCCACTGTGTACGTGGACCACTTCTACTTTGTGCATTCCTTGGTTGATGGACATTTTCATTGCTTCCAAGTGTTGGCTATCGTAAATATTGTTGGAGTGCAGGATTGCCATCCTGTGACCTTTTGATTCTCATTTTCTCAGGTGATAGTCCCAGCAGTGGGTGTGATTGATTGACTGGTAGCACCGTGTTACCCTTTTCAAAGCAACTTCTTTGTGTTTTCCTTAGTGGCTCTTACCACGTCCCCCTTAGAATCGAGGGTACGCATTTCTCCACAATCGCTCCAGCATTTACTGTTTGCAGCCTTTATGCTAATGGCCCTTCTGGCTGGTGTGAGCTCATCGGTTTTTGTAATTTGGGTTTGCATGTCTTTGAAAATTCATAAAACTCATCATTTTTCTCCGCCGTTTTCTTTTCTGTTAAAAAAAGGAAACAATTGGGAATACAATATAATTCTTGAAATTGTCTTCTTGGAAGGTTGCCCTCTGTTTAATTTTTTGGTCGATTTTCCAGCCCAGAATTTTTTTGGAGAGCAGGTGTCATTTACCGAACTGCAAGTTTGGTGAATATTTAGTGAACTTTAGCAATGGGTTTAAAGCTGCTCTTGTGGGAAGTGGCCTCAAACAGGCAGCATTTCTCCATTCCCCAATCTGGGTACTAGGGCAGCAGAGCCTTTCTGGAAGTCGTGTTCCTAGGTTGTAAATTACATTGGAATGTGCATGGAGAAACCCCCATAAGCATATGTCTCATTATTTCTTCTTGGTTTTAAATTTTTTTTTAATTGGGGTAAAGCTTAGAATATTGTTCGTCCTAGGTGTACACAATCTGGTTCATTTGTACATTATATATGTCTATTCAAGTACAGATCCTCTTCCCATGTAAAATGTTACAGAGGGTTCCGCACACCTCCCTTGCTATATGGTCGGTCTTTTTGAGATATGTATGTAATATGTGTTTGTATACATATAGTAACACTAATCTTAATTTATGCATTCCCAACACCTTTCCTTTTACATGAGCATAGTTTGTTTTCTAAGTCAGTGAGTGTCTTTCTCTGTGGAAATATGTTCATTTGTGTCAGTTATTAGATAACGCCTATAAGTGATATCATAGAATATAGGTCTTTTGCTTTCGGACTTAGCTCATGTTTCGTGACTATCTCCAAACTCATTTGTGGTGCCTCAAAGAGCAATGGTTCATTGTTTTCCATGGCTAATATTCCATTGTGTACATGGACCACTTCTTCTTTATCCATTCACCTGTTGTTGGACATTTTGATTGCTTCACTGTCTTGGTTATTGTGAATAAGGTTGTACTGCAGCTTTTGAGGCCTGTGTTGTCTCGATTCTTGTCTTCTCAGGTGAGAGGTCCAATGGTGCGCCTGCTGGATTGAATGGTACCTCCATTTTTACTTTTAAACACAGCTCCTTTCTGTTCTCATTATTGGCTGTTACCCCTTTACGACTCACCAGCAGGTAGAGGGTAATGAGTTCCCTAAAGCCCTTTCAGCATTTATTGTTTGTAGACATTTTGCTGATGGTCAGTCGAATGGTGTAAGTTGAAAATTTTTGTAGATTAGATTGCATGGGTCTAACACTCCCTGAGGTTGAGCTTTTATCCATTTTCCTTTTTTTTTTTAAAGAGCGTGAGTAAAAGGTAACTATTCATACTCTCTTCTTGAAACAATTGCCTGTTTTGAATTTTTTTGTCCATTCCCTCCTTCAGCACAATTTTTTAGGGCAGGTGTCCTTTACAGCCCTGAGTCCTTGTGAATGTTAAGTGACCATTAGCTGTGATTTTAAATCTGCTCTTGCAGGAAACGGCCACAAGTTGGCATCATTTCTCCTTTACCAAATTTGGTAACTGGAGAAACAGAGCCTTAATGGAAGTGGTGTTCTAGGTTGTAAATTAGAATGGAATGTGCCAGGAAAAAGCCCTTTATGTTCATGTCTCATTACTTCTTGTTCATATTTATAATTTACTTTTTATTTTTTATCCAAGCAAATTTGATTACAATGGTTTGTTTGTTCTAGGTGTGCAAATGTGGTTCTTTCACACATATACGTGTATCTGTTATTCCTCGCATCCTTTTCCCCTGTAGGTTATGACACAATGTTGAGTAGTCTTCTCCTGGTCTTCCGTACGTGTTTGGTGATTATATATTTCACATGGTTTGTATATCTCTTTTAACCCCAAAATGGTAATGTATCCAATCCTCATCCCTTTCTATTTGGTGAACCATAAGTTTTTTAATGAATCTGTGATTGCCTTTCTCTGTGGAAATATCTTCATTGGTATCAATTTTTAAGTAACTCCTAAAAGTGATATGATAGGATATGTGTCTTTTGCTTTCTCACTTACTACAGGTGGCGTGATTACGTCTAGACTCATCTGTGGTGCTGCAAATGGCATTGTTTCATTTTTTTCACTAGCGAATATTCCATCTGTACATGGAGGAGTTCTTCTTTGTCCACCCATCTGTTGGTGGACTTTTTGGTTACCTCCATATCTGGGTATTGTAATACTGTGCAATGCAGATTTGCCTGCCTGTGTCTTTCCAATTCTCTCTTCTTAGATTATAGGTCGAGGAGTGGGCCTGCTGGATCATATGGTAGCTCAATGTTGACCTTTTTAAGGCACCTCCATTCTGTTCTCATTCGTGGCCCTTTCCAAGTTATGTCCCCCTTGATGTTGAGGGTATGCATTTCTCCACAACACCTTGAGCAGTTATTGTTTGTAGTTTTCTTGCTCATGGTTATTCTGACAAGTGTGAGCTGATACCTCTTTGTGGTTGAATTCGCATGTGCCTCATAATCCGTTGAAATTGAGCTATAAGGCATGTCCTTTTTAGTTTTCAAGGTGTGATTACCCCTTAGTTCTTCAAAGTGTTCTCTTAAAGTATGTGTCACATTTTGAAATGTTTTGGCCATTACCTCCCTCAAGACAGTTTGAGGGCAGGTTTCATTTACAGTCCTGCATTACTTCTTCCTATGAAATGACCATTAGCACAGGCTTTAAAGCTGCTTTTGCAGGTAACTGCCTGAGGGTGGCAGCCTTTCTATGTTCCCCACCCTGGTAACTAGGGAAAAGCCCTTGCGGCCTGTGGTGTTTCTCGGTTATAAATTAGAGTGGAGTGTGCCCGGACAATCCCACACAAGCTGATGTCTCTTTACTTTTGTTGGATTTCTAAATTTAATTTTTATTTTTTATTGGAGTAATTTCCCACTGTGTACGTGGACCACTTCTACTTTGTGCATTCCTTGGTTGATGGACATTTTCATTGCTTCCAAGTGTTGGCTATCGTAAATATTGTTGGAGTGCAGGATTGCCATCCTGTGACCTTTTGATTCTCATTTTCTCAGGTGATAGTCCCAGCAGTGGGTGTGATTGATTGACTGGTAGCACCGTGTTACCCTTTTCAAAGCAACTTCTTTGTGTTTTCCTTAGTGGCTCTTACCACGTCCCCCTTAGAATCGAGGGTACGCATTTCTCCACAATCGCTCCAGCATTTACTGTTTGCAGCCTTTATGCTAATGGCCCTTCTGGCTGGTGTGAGCTCATCGGTTTTTGTAATTTGGGTTTGCATGTCTTTGAAAATTCATAAAACTCATCATTTTTCTCCGCCGTTTTCTTTTCTGTTAAAAAAAGGAAACAATTGGGAATACAATATAATTCTTGAAATTGTCTTCTTGGAAGGTTGCCCTCTGTTTAATTTTTTGGTCGATTTTCCAGCCCAGAATTTTTTTGGAGAGCAGGTGTCATTTACCGAACTGCAAGTTTGGTGAATATTTAGTGAACTTTAGCAATGGGTTTAAAGCTGCTCTTGTGGGAAGTGGCCTCAAACAGGCAGCATTTCTCCATTCCCCAATCTGGGTACTAGGGCAGCAGAGCCTTTCTGGAAGTCGTGTTCCTAGGTTGTAAATTACATTGGAATGTGCATGGAGAAACCCCCATAAGCATATGTCTCATTATTTCTTCTTGGTTTTAAATTTTTTTTTAATTGGGGTAAAGCTTAGAATATTGTTCGTCCTAGGTGTACACAATCTGGTTCATTTGTACATTATATATGTCTATTCAAGTACAGATCCTCTTCCCATGTAAAATGTTACAGAGGGTTCCGCACACCTCCCTTGCTATATGGTCGGTCTTTTTGAGATATGTATGTAATATGTGTTTGTATACATATAGTAACACTAATCTTAATTTATGCATTCCCAACACCTTTCCTTTTACATGAGCATAGTTTGTTTTCTAAGTCAGTGAGTGTCTTTCTCTGTGGAAATATGTTCATTTGTGTCAGTTATTAGATAACGCCTATAAGTGATATCATAGAATATAGGTCTTTTGCTTTCGGACTTAGCTCATGTTTCGTGACTATCTCCAAACTCATTTGTGGTGCCTCAAAGAGCAATGGTTCATTGTTTTCCATGGCTAATATTCCATTGTGTACATGGACCACTTCTTCTTTATCCATTCACCTGTTGTTGGACATTTTGATTGCTTCACTGTCTTGGTTATTGTGAATAAGGTTGTACTGCAGCTTTTGAGGCCTGTGTTGTCTCGATTCTTGTCTTCTCAGGTGAGAGGTCCAATGGTGCGCCTGCTGGATTGAATGGTACCTCCATTTTTACTTTTAAACACAGCTCCTTTCTGTTCTCATTATTGGCTGTTACCCCTTTACGACTCACCAGCAGGTAGAGGGTAATGAGTTCCCTAAAGCCCTTTCAGCATTTATTGTTTGTAGACATTTTGCTGATGGTCAGTCGAATGGTGTAAGTTGAAAATTTTTGTAGATTAGATTGCATGGGTCTAACACTCCCTGAGGTTGAGCTTTTATCCATTTTCCTTTTTTTTTTAAAGAGCGTGAGTAAAAGGTAACTATTCATACTCTCTTCTTGAAACAATTGCCTGTTTTGAATTTTTTTGTCCATTCCCTCCTTCAGCACAATTTTTTAGGGCAGGTGTCCTTTACAGCCCTGAGTCCTTGTGAATGTTAAGTGACCATTAGCTGTGATTTTAAATCTGCTCTTGCAGGAAACGGCCACAAGTTGGCATCATTTCTCCTTTACCAAATTTGGTAACTGGAGAAACAGAGCCTTAATGGAAGTGGTGTTCTAGGTTGTAAATTAGAATGGAATGTGCCAGGAAAAAGCCCTTTATGTTCATGTCTCATTACTTCTTGTTCATATTTATAATTTACTTTTTATTTTTTATCCAAGCAAATTTGATTACAATGGTTTGTTTGTTCTAGGTGTGCAAATGTGGTTCTTTCACACATATACGTGTATCTGTTATTCCTCGCATCCTTTTCCCCTGTAGGTTATGACACAATGTTGAGTAGTCTTCTCCTGGTCTTCCGTACGTGTTTGGTGATTATATATTTCACATGGTTTGTATATCTCTTTTAACCCCAAAATGGTAATGTATCCAATCCTCATCCCTTTCTATTTGGTGAACCATAAGTTTTTTAATGAATCTGTGATTGCCTTTCTCTGTGGAAATATCTTCATTGGTATCAATTTTTAAGTAACTCCTAAAAGTGATATGATAGGATATGTGTCTTTTGCTTTCTCACTTACTACAGGTGGCGTGATTACGTCTAGACTCATCTGTGGTGCTGCAAATGGCATTGTTTCATTTTTTTCACTAGCGAATATTCCATCTGTACATGGAGGAGTTCTTCTTTGTCCACCCATCTGTTGGTGGACTTTTTGGTTACCTCCATATCTGGGTATTGTAATACTGTGCAATGCAGATTTGCCTGCCTGTGTCTTTCCAATTCTCTCTTCTTAGATTATAGGTCGAGGAGTGGGCCTGCTGGATCATATGGTAGCTCAATGTTGACCTTTTTAAGGCACCTCCATTCTGTTCTCATTCGTGGCCCTTTCCAAGTTATGTCCCCCTTGATGTTGAGGGTATGCATTTCTCCACAACACCTTGAGCAGTTATTGTTTGTAGTTTTCTTGCTCATGGTTATTCTGACAAGTGTGAGCTGATACCTCTTTGTGGTTGAATTCGCATGTGCCTCATAATCCGTTGAAATTGAGCTATAAGGCATGTCCTTTTTAGTTTTCAAGGTGTGATTACCCCTTAGTTCTTCAAAGTGTTCTCTTAAAGTATGTGTCACATTTTGAAATGTTTTGGCCATTACCTCCCTCAAGACAGTTTGAGGGCAGGTTTCATTTACAGTCCTGCATTACTTCTTCCTATGAAATGACCATTAGCACAGGCTTTAAAGCTGCTTTTGCAGGTAACTGCCTGAGGGTGGCAGCCTTTCTATGTTCCCCACCCTGGTAACTAGGGAAAAGCCCTTGCGGCCTGTGGTGTTTCTCGGTTATAAATTAGAGTGGAGTGTGCCCGGACAATCCCACACAAGCTGATGTCTCTTTACTTTTGTTGGATTTCTAAATTTAATTTTTATTTTTTATTGGAGTAATTTCCCACTGTGTACGTGGACCACTTCTACTTTGTGCATTCCTTGGTTGATGGACATTTTCATTGCTTCCAAGTGTTGGCTATCGTAAATATTGTTGGAGTGCAGGATTGCCATCCTGTGACCTTTTGATTCTCATTTTCTCAGGTGATAGTCCCAGCAGTGGGTGTGATTGATTGACTGGTAGCACCGTGTTACCCTTTTCAAAGCAACTTCTTTGTGTTTTCCTTAGTGGCTCTTACCACGTCCCCCTTAGAATCGAGGGTACGCATTTCTCCACAATCGCTCCAGCATTTACTGTTTGCAGCCTTTATGCTAATGGCCCTTCTGGCTGGTGTGAGCTCATCGGTTTTTGTAATTTGGGTTTGCATGTCTTTGAAAATTCATAAAACTCATCATTTTTCTCCGCCGTTTTCTTTTCTGTTAAAAAAAGGAAACAATTGGGAATACAATATAATTCTTGAAATTGTCTTCTTGGAAGGTTGCCCTCTGTTTAATTTTTTGGTCGATTTTCCAGCCCAGAATTTTTTTGGAGAGCAGGTGTCATTTACCGAACTGCAAGTTTGGTGAATATTTAGTGAACTTTAGCAATGGGTTTAAAGCTGCTCTTGTGGGAAGTGGCCTCAAACAGGGAGCATTTCTCCATTCCCCAATCTGGGTACTAGGGCAGCAGAGCCTTTCTGGAAGTCGTGTTCCTAGGTTGTAAATTACATTGGAATGTGCATGGAGAAACCCCCATAAGTTTATGTCTCATTATTTCTTCTTGGTTTTAAATTTTTTTTTAATTGGGGTAAAGCTTAGAATATTGTTCGTCCTAGGTGTACACAATCTGGTTCATTTGTACCTTATATATGTGTGTTCAAGTACAGATCCTCTTCCCATGTAAAATGTTACAGAGGGTTCCGCACACCTCCCTTGCTATATGGTCGGTCTTTTTGAGATATGTATGTAATATGTGTTTGTATACATATAGTAACACTAATCTTAATTTATCCATTCCCAACACCTCTCCTTTTACATGAGCATAGTTTGTTTTCTAAGTCAGTGAGTGTCTTTCTCTGTGGAAATATGTTCATTTGTGTCAGTTATTAGATAACGCCTATAAGTGATATCATAGAATATAGGTCTTTTGCTTTCGGACTTAGCTCATGTTTCGTGACTATCTCCAAACTCATTTGTGGTGCCTCAAAGAGCAATGGTTCATTGCTTTCCATGGCTAATATTCCATTGTGTACATGGACCACTTCTTCTTTATCCATTCACCTGTTGTTGGACATTTTGATTGCTTCACTGTCTTGGTTATTGTGAATAAGGTTGTACTGCAGCTTTTGCGGCCTGTGTTGTCTCGATTCTTGTCTTCTCAGGTGAGAGGTCCAATGGTGCGCCTGCTGGATTGAATGGTACCTCCATTTTTACTTTTAAACACAGCTCCTTTCTGTTCTCATTATTGGCTGTTACCCCTTTACGTCTCACCAGCAGGTAGAGGGTAATGAGTTCCCTAAAACCCTTTCAGCATTTATTGTTTGTAGACATTTTGCTGATGGTCAGTCGAATGGTGTAAGTTGAAAGTTTTTGTAGATTAGATTGCATGGGTCTAACACTCCCTGAGGTTGAGCTTTTATCCATTTTCCTTTTTTTTTTTAAAGAGCGTGAGTAAAAGGTAACTATTCATACTCTCTTCTTGAAACAATTGCCTGTTTTGAATTTTTTTGTCCATTCCCTCCTTCAGCACAATTTTTTAGGGCAGGTGTCCTTTACAGCCCTGAGTCCTTGTGAATGTTAAGTGACCATTAGCTGTGATTTTAAATCTGCTCTTGCAGGAAACGGCCACAAGGTGGCATCATTTCTCCTTTACCAAATTTGGTAACTGGAGAAACAGAGCCTTAATGGAAGTGGTGTTCTAGGTTGTAAATTAGAATGGAATGTGCCAGGAAAAAGCCCTTTATGTTCATGTCTCATTACTTCTTGTTCATATTTATAATTTACTTTTTATTTTTTATCCAAGCAAATTTGATTACAATGGTTTGTTTGTTCTAGGTGTGCAAATGTGGTTCTTTCACACATATACGTGTATCTGTTATTCCTCGCATCCTTTTCCCATGTAGGTTATGACACAATGTTGAGTAGTCTTCTCCTGGTCTTCCGTACGTCTTTGGTGATTATATATTTCACATGGTTTGTATATCTCTTTTAACCCCAAAATGGTAATGTATCCAATCCTCATCCCTTTCTATTTGGTGAACCATAAGTTTTTTAATGAATCTGTGATTGCCTTTCTCTGTGGAAATATCTTCATTGGTATCAATTTTTAAGTAACTCCTAAAAGTGATATGATAGGATATGTGTCTTTTGCTTTCTCACTTACTACAGGTGGCGTGATTACGTCTAGACTCATCTGTGGTGCTGCAAATGGCATTGTTTCATTTTTTTCACTAGCGAATATTCCATCTGTACATGGAGGAGTTCTTCTTTGTCCACCCATCTGTTGGTGGACTTTTTGGTTACCTCCATATCTGGGTATTGTAATACTGTGCAATGCAGATTTGCCTGCCTGTGTCTTTCCAATTCTCTCTTCTTAGATTATAGGTCGAGGAGTGGGCCTGCTGGATCATATGGTAGCTCAATGTTGACCTTTTTAAGGCACCTCCATTCTGTTCTCATTCGTGGCCCTTTCCAAGTTATGTCCCCCTTGATGTTGAGGGTATGCATTTCTCCACAACACCTTGAGCAGTTATTGTTTGTAGTTTTCTTGCTCATGGTTATTCTGACAAGTGTGAGCTGATACCTCTTTGTGGTTGAATTCGCATGTGCCTCATAATCCGTTGAAATTGAGCTATAAGGCATGTCCTTTTTAGTTTTCAAGGTGTGATTACCCCTTAGTTCTTCAAAGTGTTCTCTTAAAGTATGTGTCACATTTTGAAATGTTTTGGCCATTACCTCCCTCAAGACAGTTTGAGGGCAGGTTTCATTTACAGTCCTGCATTACTTCTTCCTATGAAATGACCATTAGCAAAGGCTTTAAAGCTGCTTTTGCAGGTAACTGCCTGAGGGTGGCAGCCTTTCTATGTTCCCCACCCTGGTAACTAGGGAAAAGCCCTTGCGGCCTGTGGTGTTTCTCGGTTATAAATTAGAGTGGAGTGTGCCCGGACAATCCCACACAAGCTGATGTCTCTTTACTTTTGTTGGATTTTTAAATTTAATTTTTATTTTTTATTGGAGTAATTTCCCACTGTGTACGTGGACCACTTCTACTTTGTGCATTCCTTGGTTGATGGACATTTTCATTGCTTCCAAGTGTTGGCTATCGTAAATATTGTTGGAGTGCAGGATTGCCATCCTGTGACTTTTTGATTCTCATTTTCTCAGGTGATAGTCCCAGCAGTGGGTGTGATTGATTGACTGGTAGCACCGTGTTACCCTTTTCAAAGCACCTTCTTTGTGTTTTCCTTAGTGGCTCTTACCACGTCCCCCTTAGAATCGAGGGTACGCATTTCTCCACAATCGCTCCAGCATTTACTGTTTGCAGCATTTATGCTAATGGCCCTTCTGGCTGGTGTGAGCTCATCGGTTTTTGTAATTTGGGTTTGCATGTCTTTGAAAATTCATAAAACTCATCATTTTTCTCCGCCGTTTTCTTTTCTGTTAAAAAAAGGAAACAATTGGGAATACAATATAATTCTTGAAATTGTCTTCTTGGAAGGTTGCCCTCTGTTTAATTTTTTGGTCGATTTTCCAGCCCAGAATTTTTTTGGAGAGCAGGTGTCATTTACCGAACTGCAAGTTTGGTGAATATTTAGTGAACTTTAGCAATGGGTTTAAAGCTGCTCTTGTGGGAAGTGGCCTCAAACAGGGAGCATTTCTCCATTCCCCAATCTGGGTACTAGGGCAGCAGAGCCTTTCTGGAAGTCGTGTTCCTAGGTTGTAAATTACATTGGAATGTGCATGGAGAAACCCCCATAAGTTTATGTCTCATTATTTCTTCTTGGTTTTAAATTTTTTTTTAATTGGGGTAAAGCTTAGAATATTGTTCGTCCTAGGTGTACACAATCTGGTTCATTTGTACCTTATATATGTGTGTTCAAGTACAGATCCTCTTCCCATGTAAAATGTTACAGAGGGTTCCGCACACCTCCCTTGCTATATGGTCGGTCTTTTTGAGATATGTATGTAATATGTGTTTGTATACATATAGTAACACTAATCCTAAGTTATCCATTCCCAACACCTCTCCTTTTACATGAGCATAGTTTGTTTTCTAAGTCAGTGAGTGTCTTTCTCTGTGGAAATATGTTCATTTGTGTCAGTTATTAGATAACGCCTATAAGTGATATCATAGAATATAGGTCTTTTGCTTTCGGACTTAGCTCATGTTTCGTGACTATCTCCAAACTCATTTGTGGTGCCTCAAAGAGCAATGGTTCATTGCTTTCCATGGCTAATATTCCATTGTGTACATGGACCACTTCTTCTTTATCCATTCACCTGTTGTTGGACATTTTGATTGCTTCACTGTCTTGGTTATTGTGAATAAGGTTGTACTGCAGCTTTTGCGGCCTGTGTTGTCTCGATTCTTGTCTTCTCAGGTGAGAGGTCCAATGGTGCGCCTGCTGGATTGAATGGTACCTCCATTTTTACTTTTAAACACAGCTCCTTTCTGTTCTCATTATTGGCTGTTACCCCTTTACGTCTCACCAGCAGGTAGAGGGTAATGAGTTCCCTAAAACCCTTTCAGCATTTATTGTTTGTAGACATTTTGCTGATGGTCAGTCGAATGGTGTAAGTTGAAAGTTTTTGTAGATTAGATTGCATGGGTCTAACACTCCCTGAGGTTGAGCTTTTATCCATTTTCCTTTTTTTTTTTAAAGAGCGTGAGTAAAAGGTAACTATTCATACTCTCTTCTTGAAACAATTGCCTGTTTTGAATTTTTTTGTCCATTCCCTCCTTCAGCACAATTTTTTAGGGCAGGTGTCCTTTACAGCCCTGAGTCCTTGTGAATGTTAAGTGACCATTAGCTGTGATTTTAAATCTGCTCTTGCAGGAAACGGCCACAAGGTGGCATCATTTCTCCTTTACCAAATTTGGTAACTGGAGAAACAGAGCCTTAATGGAAGTGGTGTTCTAGGTTGTAAATTAGAATGGAATGTGCCAGGAAAAAGCCCTTTATGTTCATGTCTCATTACTTCTTGTTCATATTTATAATTTACTTTTTATTTTTTATCCAAGCAAATTTGATTACAATGGTTTGTTTGTTCTAGGTGTGCAAATGTGGTTCTTTCACACATATACGTGTATCTGTTATTCCTCGCATCCTTTTCCCATGTAGGTTATGACACAATGTTGAGTAGTCTTCTCCTGGTCTTCCGTACGTCTTTGGTGATTATATATTTCACATGGTTTGTATATCTCTTTTAACCCCAAAATGGTAATGTATCCAATCCTCATCCCTTTCTATTTGGTGAACCATAAGTTTTTTAATGAATCTGTGATTGCCTTTCTCTGTGGAAATATCTTCATTGGTATCAATTTTTAAGTAACTCCTAAAAGTGATATGATAGGATATGTGTCTTTTGCTTTCTCACTTACTACAGGTGGCGTGATTACGTCTAGACTCATCTGTGGTGCTGCAAATGGCATTGTTTCATTTTTTTCACTAGCGAATATTCCATCTGTACATGGAGGAGTTCTTCTTTGTCCACCCATCTGTTGGTGGACTTTTTGGTTACCTCCATATCTGGGTATTGTAATACTGTGCAATGCAGATTTGCCTGCCTGTGTCTTTCCAATTCTCTCTTCTTAGATTATAGGTCGAGGAGTGGGCCTGCTGGATCATATGGTAGCTCAATGTTGACCTTTTTAAGGCACCTCCATTCTGTTCTCATTCGTGGCCCTTTCCAAGTTATGTCCCCCTTGATGTTGAGGGTATGCATTTCTCCACAACACCTTGAGCAGTTATTGTTTGTAGTTTTCTTGCTCATGGTTATTCTGACAAGTGTGAGCTGATACCTCTTTGTGGTTGAATTCGCATGTGCCTCATAATCCGTTGAAATTGAGCTATAAGGCATGTCCTTTTTAGTTTTCAAGGTGTGATTACCCCTTAGTTCTTCAAAGTGTTCTCTTAAAGTATGTGTCACATTTTGAAATGTTTTGGCCATTACCTCCCTCAAGACAGTTTGAGGGCAGGTTTCATTTACAGTCCTGCATTACTTCTTCCTATGAAATGACCATTAGCAAAGGCTTTAAAGCTGCTTTTGCAGGTAACTGCCTGAGGGTGGCAGCCTTTCTATGTTCCCCACCCTGGTAACTAGGGAAAAGCCCTTGCGGCCTGTGGTGTTTCTCGGTTATAAATTAGAGTGGAGTGTGCCCGGACAATCCCACACAAGCTGATGTCTCTTTACTTTTGTTGGATTTTTAAATTTAATTTTTATTTTTTATTGGAGTAATTTCCCACTGTGTACGTGGACCACTTCTACTTTGTGCATTCCTTGGTTGATGGACATTTTCATTGCTTCCAAGTGTTGGCTATCGTAAATATTGTTGGAGTGCAGGATTGCCATCCTGTGACTTTTTGATTCTCATTTTCTCAGGTGATAGTCCCAGCAGTGGGTGTGATTGATTGACTGGTAGCACCGTGTTACCCTTTTCAAAGCACCTTCTTTGTGTTTTCCTTAGTGGCTCTTACCACGTCCCCCTTAGAATCGAGGGTACGCATTTCTCCACAATCGCTCCAGCATTTACTGTTTGCAGCATTTATGCTAATGGCCCTTCTGGCTGGTGTGAGCTCATCGGTTTTTGTAATTTGGGTTTGCATGTCTTTGAAAATTCATAAAACTCATCATTTTTCTCCGCCGTTTTCTTTTCTGTTAAAAAAAGGAAACAATTGGGAATACAATATAATTCTTGAAATTGTCTTCTTGGAAGGTTGCCCTCTGTTTAATTTTTTGGTCGATTTTCCAGCCCAGAATTTTTTTGGAGAGCAGGTGTCATTTACCGAACTGCAAGTTTGGTGAATATTTAGTGAACTTTAGCAATGGGTTTAAAGCTGCTCTTGTGGGAAGTGGCCTCAAACAGGCAGCATTTCTCCCTTCCCCAATCTGGGTACTAGGGCAGCAGAGCCTTTCTGGAAGTCGTGTTCCTAGGTTGTAAATTACATTGGAATGTGCATGGAGAAACCCCCATAAGTTTATGTCTCATTATTTCTTCTTGGTTTTAAATTTTTTTTTAATTGGGGTAAAGCTTAGAATATTGTTCGTCCTAGGTGTACACAATCTGGTTCATTTGTACCTTATATATGTGTATTCAAGTACAGATCCTCTTCCCATGTAAAATGTTACAGAGGGTTCCGCACACCTCCCTTGCTATATGGTCGGTCTTTTTGAGATATGTATGTAATATGTGTTTGTATACATATAGTAACACTAATCTTAATTTATCCATTCCCAACACCTCTCCTTTTACATGAGCATAGTTTGTTTTCTAAGTCAGTGAGTGTCTTTCTCTGTGGAAATATGTTCATTTGTGTCAGTTATTAGATAACGCCTATAAGTGATATCATAGAATATAGGTCTTTTGCTTTCGGACTTAGCTCATGTTTCGTGACTATCTCCAAACTCATTTGTGGTGCCTCAAAGAGCAATGGTTCATTGCTTTCCATGGCTAATATTCCATTGTGTACATGGACCACTTCTTCTTTATCCATTCACCTGTTGTTGGACATTTTGATTGCTTCACTGTCTTGGTTATTGTGAATAAGGTTGTACTGCAGCTTTTGCGGCCTGTGTTGTCTCGATTCTTGTCTTCTCAGGTGAGAGGTCCAATGGTGCGCCTGCTGGATTGAATGGTACCTCCATTTTTACTTTTAAACACAGCTCCTTTCTGTTCTCATTATTGGCTGTTACCCCTTTACGTCTCACCAGCAGGTAGAGGGTAATGAGTTCCCTAAAGCCCTTTCAGCATTTATTGTTTGTAGACATTTTGCTGATGGTCAGTCGAATGGTGTAAGTTGAAAGTTTTTGTAGATTAGATTGCATGGGTCTAACACTCCCTGAGGTTGAGCTTTTATCCATTTTCCTTTTTTTTTTTAAAGAGCGTGAGTAAAAGGTAACTATTCATACTCTCTTCTTGAAACAATTGCCTGTTTTGAATTTTTTTGTCCATTCCCTCCTTCAGCACAATTTTTTAGGGCAGGTGTCCTTTACAGCCCTGAGTCCTTGTGAATGTTAAGTGACCATTAGCTGTGATTTTAAATCTGCTCTTGCAGGAAACGGCCACAAGGTGGCATCATTTCTCCTTTACCAAATTTGGTAACTGGAGAAACAGAGCCTTAATGGAAGTGGTGTTCTAGGTTGTAAATTAGAATGGAATGTGCCAGGAAAAAGCCCTTTATGTTCATGTCTCATTACTTCTTGTTCATATTTATAATTTACTTTTTATTTTTTATCCAAGCAAATTTGATTACAATGGTTTGTTTGTTCTAGGTGTGCAAATGTGGTTCTTTCACACATATACGTGTATCTGTTATTCCTCGCATCCTTTTCCCCTGTAGGTTATGACACAATGTTGAGTAGTCTTCTCCTGGTCTTCCGTACGTGTTTGGTGATTATATATTTCACATGGTTTGTATATCTCTTTTAACCCCAAAATGGTAATGTATCCAATCCTCATCCCTTTCTATTTGGTGAACCATAAGTTTTTTAATGAATCTGTGATTGCCTTTCTCTGTGGAAATATCTTCATTGGTATCAATTTTTAAGTAACTCCTAAAAGTGATATGATAGGATATGTGTCTTTTGCTTTCTCACTTACTACAGGTGGCGTGATTACGTCTAGACTCATCTGTGGTGCTGCAAATGGCATTGTTTCATTTTTTTCACTAGCGAATATTCCATCTGTACATGGAGGAGTTCTTCTTTGTCCACCCATCTGTTGGTGGACTTTTTGGTTAC
Source organism: Balaenoptera physalus (assembly GCF_965194825.1). Lineage (NCBI taxonomy): Eukaryota > Metazoa > Chordata > Mammalia > Artiodactyla > Balaenopteridae > Balaenoptera > Balaenoptera physalus. Next base: position 162,539 of record NW_028125435.1, read on the forward strand.
CTCCATATCTGGGTATTGTAATACTGTGCAATGCAGATTTGCCTGCCTGTGTCTTTCCAATTCTCTCTTCTTAGATTATAGGTCGAGGAGTGGGCCTGCTGGATCATATGGTAGCTCAATGTTGACCTTTTTAAGGCACCTCCATTCTGTTCTCATTCGTGGCCCTTTCCAAGTTATGTCCCCCTTGATGTTGAGGGTATGCATTTCTCCACAACACCTTGAGCAGTTATTGTTTGTAGTTTTCTTGCTCATGGTTATTCTGACAAGTGTGAGCTGATACCTCTTTGTGGTTGAATTCGCATGTGCCTCATAATCCGTTGAAATTGAGCTATAAGGCATGTCCTTTTTAGTTTTCAAGGTGTGATTACCCCTTAGTTCTTCAAAGTGTTCTCTTAAAGTATGTGTCACATTTTGAAATGTTTTGGCCATTACCTCCCTCAAGACAGTTTGAGGGCAGGTTTCATTTACAGTCCTGCATTACTTCTTCCTATGAAATGACCATTAGCACAGGCTTTAAAGCTGCTTTTGCAGGTAACTGCCTGAGGGTGGCAGCCTTTCTATGTTCCCCACCCTGGTAACTAGGGAAAAGCCCTTGCGGCCTGTGGTGTTTCTCGGTTATAAATTAGAGTGGAGTGTGCCCGGACAATCCCACACAAGCTGATGTCTCTTTACTTTTGTTGGATTTTTAAATTTAATTTTTATTTTTTATTGGAGTAATTTCCCACTGTGTACGTGGACCACTTCTACTTTGTGCATTCCTTGGTTGATGGACATTTTCATTGCTTCCAAGTGTTGGCTATCGTAAATATTGTTGGAGTGCAGGATTGCCATCCTGTGACCTTTTGATTCTCATTTTCTCAGGTGATAGTCCCAGCAGTGGGTGTGATTGATTGACTGGTAGCACCGTGTTACCCTTTTCAAAGCAACTTCTTTGTGTTTTCCTTAGTGGCTCTTACCACGTCCCCCTTAGAATCGAGGGTACGCATTTCTCCACAATCGCTCCAGCATTTACTGTTTGCAGCCTTTATGCTAATGGCCCTTCTGGCTGGTGTGAGCTCATCGGTTTTTGTAATTTGGGTTTGCATGTCTTTGAAAATTCATAAAACTCATCATTTTTCTCCGCCGTTTTCTTTTCTGTTAAAAAAAGGAAACAATTGGGAATACAATATAATTCTTGAAATTGTCTTCTTGGAAGGTTGCCCTCTGTTTAATTTTTTGGTCGATTTTCCAGCCCAGAATTTTTTTGGAGAGCAGGTGTCATTTACCGAACTGCAAGTTTGGTGAATATTTAGTGAACTTTAGCAATGGGTTTAAAGCTGCTCTTGTGGGAAGTGGCCTCAAACAGGCAGCATTTCTCCATTCCCCAATCTGGGTACTAGGGCAGCAGAGCCTTTCTGGAAGTCGTGTTCCTAGGTTGTAAATTACATTGGAATGTGCATGGAGAAACCCCCATAAGCATATGTCTCATTATTTCTTCTTGGTTTTAAATTTTTTTTTAATTGGGGTAAAGCTTAGAATATTGTTCGTCCTAGGTGTACACAATCTGGTTCATTTGTACATTATATATGTCTATTCAAGTACAGATCCTCTTCCCATGTAAAATGTTACAGAGGGTTCCGCACAACTCCCTTGCTATATGGTCGGTCTTTTTGAGATATGTATGTAATATGTGTTTGTATACATATAGTAACACTAATCTTAATTTATGCATTCCCAACACCTTTCCTTTTACATGAGCATAGTTTGTTTTCTAAGTCAGTGAGTGTCTTTCTCTGTGGAAATATGTTCATTTGTGTCAGTTATTAGATAACGCCTATAAGTGATATCATAGAATATAGGTCTTTTGCTTTCGGACTTAGCTCATGTTTCGTGACTATCTCCAAACTCATTTGTGGTGCCTCAAAGAGCAATGGTTCATTGTTTTCCATGGCTAATATTCCATTGTGTACATGGACCACTTCTTCTTTATCCATTCACCTGTTGTTGGACATTTTGATTGCTTCACTGTCTTGGTTATTGTGAATAAGGTTGTACTGCAGCTTTTGAGGCCTGTGTTGTCTCGATTCTTGTCTTCTCAGGTGAGAGGTCCAATGGTGCGCCTGCTGGATTGAATGGTACCTCCATTTTTACTTTTAAACACAGCTCCTTTCTGTTCTCATTATTGGCTGTTACCCCTTTACGCCTCACCAGCAGGTAGAGGGTAATGAGTTCCCTAAAGCCCTTTCAGCATTTATTGTTTGTAGACATTTTGCTGATGGTCAGTCGAATGGTGTAAGTTGAAAATTTTTGTAGATTAGATTGCATGGGTCTAACACTCCCTGAGGTTGAGCTTTTATCCATTTTCCTTTTTTTTTTTAAAGAGCGTGAGTAAAAGGTAACTATTCATACTCTCTTCTTGAAACAATTGCCTGTTTTGAATTTTTTTGTCCATTCCCTCCTTCAGCACAATTTTTTAGGGCAGGTGTCCTTTACAGCCCTGAGTCCTTGTGAATGTTAAGTGACCATTAGCTGTGATTTTAAATCTGCTCTTGCAGGAAACGGCCACAAGTTGGCATCATTTCTCCTTTACCAAATTTGGTAACTGGAGAAACAGAGCCTTAATGGAAGTGGTGTTCTAGGTTGTAAATTAGAATGGAATGTGCCAGGAAAAAGCCCTTTATGTTCATGTCTCATTACTTCTTGTTCATATTTATAATTTACTTTTTATTTTTTATCCAAGCAAATTTGATTACAATGGTTTGTTTGTTCTAGGTGTGCAAATGTGGTTCTTTCACACATATACGTGTATCTGTTATTCCTCGCATCCTTTTCCCCTGTAGGTTATGACACAATGTTGAGTAGTCTTCTCCTGGTCTTCCGTACGTGTTTGGTGATTATATATTTCACATGGTTTGTATATCTCTTTTAACCCCAAAATGGTAATGTATCCAATCCTCATCCCTTTCTATTTGGTGAACCATAAGTTTTTTAATGAATCTGTGATTGCCTTTCTCTGTGGAAATATCTTCATTGGTATCAATTTTTAAGTAACTCCTAAAAGTGATATGATAGGATATGTGTCTTTTGCTTTCTCACTTACTACAGGTGGCGTGATTACGTCTAGACTCATCTGTGGTGCTGCAAATGGCATTGTTTCATTTTTTTAACTAGCGAATATTCCATCTGTACATGGAGGAGTTCTTCTTTGTCCACCCATCTGTTGGTGGACTTTTTGGTTACCTCCATATCTGGGTATTGTAATACTGTGCAATGCAGATTTGCCTGCCTGTGTCTTTCCAATTCTCTCTTCTTAGATTATAGGTCGAGGAGTGGGCCTGCTGGATCATATGGTAGCTCAATGTTGACCTTTTTAAGGCACCTCCATTCTGTTCTCATTCGTGGCCCTTTCCAAGTTATGTCCCCCTTGATGTTGAGGGTATGCATTTCTCCACAACACCTTGAGCAGTTATTGTTTGTAGTTTTCTTGCTCATGGTTATTCTGACAAGTGTGAGCTGATACCTCTTTGTGGTTGAATTCGCATGTGCCTCATAATCCGTTGAAATTGAGCTATAAGGCATGTCCTTTTTAGTTTTCAAGGTGTGATTACCCCTTAGTTCTTCAAAGTGTTCTCTTAAAGTATGTGTCACATTTTGAAATGTTTTGGCCATTACCTCCCTCAAGACAGTTTGAGGGCAGGTTTCATTTACAGTCCTGCATTACTTCTTCCTATGAAATGACCATTAGCACAGGCTTTAAAGCTGCTTTTGCAGGTAACTGCCTGAGGGTGGCAGCCTTTCTATGTTCCCCACCCTGGTAACTAGGGAAAAGCCCTTGCGGCCTGTGGTGTTTCTCGGTTATAAATTAGAGTGGAGTGTGCCCGGACAATCCCACACAAGCTGATGTCTCTTTACTTTTGTTGGATTTTTAAATTTAATTTTTATTTTTTATTGGAGTAATTTCCCACTGTGTACGTGGACCACTTCTACTTTGTGCATTCCTTGGTTGATGGACATTTTCATTGCTTCCAAGTGTTGGCTATCGTAAATATTGTTGGAGTGCAGGATTGCCATCCTGTGACCTTTTGATTCTCATTTTCTCAGGTGATAGTCCCAGCAGTGGGTGTGATTGATTGACTGGTAGCACCGTGTTACCCTTTTCAAAGCAACTTCTTTGTGTTTTCCTTAGTGGCTCTTACCACGTCCCCCTTAGAATCGAGGGTACGCATTTCTCCACAATCGCTCCAGCATTTACTGTTTGCAGCCTTTATGCTAATGGCCCTTCTGGCTGGTGTGAGCTCATCGGTTTTTGTAATTTGGGTTTGCATGTCTTTGAAAATTCATAAAACTCATCATTTTTCTCCGCCGTTTTCTTTTCTGTTAAAAAAAGGAAACAATTGGGAATACAATATAATTCTTGAAATTGTCTTCTTGGAAGGTTGCCCTCTGTTTAATTTTTTGGTCGATTTTCCAGCCCAGAATTTTTTTGGAGAGCAGGTGTCATTTACCGAACTGCAAGTTTGGTGAATATTTAGTGAACTTTAGCAATGGGTTTAAAGCTGCTCTTGTGGGAAGTGGCCTCAAACAGGCAGCATTTCTCCATTCCCCAATCTGGGTACTAGGGCAGCAGAGCCTTTCTGGAAGTCGTGTTCCTAGGTTGTAAATTACATTGGAATGTGCATGGAGAAACCCCCATAAGCATATGTCTCATTATTTCTTCTTGGTTTTGAATTTTTTTTTAATTGGGGTAAAGCTTAGAATATTGTTCGTCCTAGGTGTACACAATCTGGTTCATTTGTACATTATATATGTCTATTCAAGTACAGATCCTCTTCCCATGTAAAATGTTACAGAGGGTTCCGCACACCTCCCTTGCTATATGGTCGGTCTTTTTGAGATATGTATGTAATATGTGTTTGTATACATATAGTAACACTAATCTTAATTTATGCATTCCCAACACCTTTCCTTTTACATGAGCATAGTTTGTTTTCTAAGTCAGTGAGTGTCTTTCTCTGTGGAAATATGTTCATTTGTGTCAGTTATTAGATAACGCCTATAAGTGATATCATAGAATATAGGTCTTTTGCTTTCGGACTTAGCTCATGTTTCGTGACTATCTCCAAACTCATTTGTGGTGCCTCAAAGAGAAATGGTTCATTGTTTTCCATGGCTAATATTCCATTGTGTACATGGACCACTTCTTCTTTATCCATTCACCTGTTGTTGGACATTTTGATTGCTTCACTGTCTTGGTTATTGTGAATAAGGTTGTACTGCAGCTTTTGAGGCCTGTGTTGTCTCGATTCTTGTCTTCTCAGGTGAGAGGTCCAATGGTGCGCCTGCTGGATTGAATGGTACCTCCATTTTTACTTTTAAACACAGCTCCTTTCTGTTCTCATTATTGGCTGTTACCCCTTTACGTCTCACCAGCAGGTAGAGGGTAATGAGTTCCCTAAAGCCCTTTCAGCATTTATTGTTTGTAGACATTTTGCTGATGGTCAGTCGAATGGTGTAAGTTGAAAATTTTTGTAGATTAGATTGCATGGGTCTAACACTCCCTGAGGTTGAGCTTTTATCCATTTTCCTTTTTTTTTTTAAAGAGCGTGAGTAAAAGGTAACTATTCATACTCTCTTCTTGAAACAATTGCCTGTTTTGAATTTTTTTGTCCATTCCCTCCTTCAGCACAATTTTTTAGGGCAGGTGTCCTTTACAGCCCTGAGTCCTTGTGAATGTTAAGTGACCATTAGCTGTGATTTTAAATCTGCTCTTGCAGGAAACGGCCACAAGTTGGCATCATTTCTCCTTTACCAAATTTGGTAACTGGAGAAACAGAGCCTTAATGGAAGTGGTGTTCTAGGTTGTAAATTAGAATGGAATGTGCCAGGAAAAAGCCCTTTATGTTCATGTCTCATTACTTCTTGTTCATATTTATAATTTACTTTTTATTTTTTATCCAAGCAAATTTGATTACAATGGTTTGTTTGTTCTAGGTGTGCAAATGTGGTTCTTTCACACATATACGTGTATCTGTTATTCCTCGCATCCTTTTCCCCTGTAGGTTATGACACAATGTTGAGTAGTCTTCTCCTGGTCTTCCGTACGTGTTTGGTGATTATATATTTCACATGGTTTGTATATCTCTTTTAACCCCAAAATGGTAATGTATCCAATCCTCATCCCTTTCTATTTGGTGAACCATAAGTTTTTTAATGAATCTGTGATTGCCTTTCTCTGTGGAAATATCTTCATTGGTATCAATTTTTAAGTAACTCCTAAAAGTGATATGATAGGATATGTGTCTTTTGCTTTCTCACTTACTACAGGTGGCGTGATTACGTCTAGACTCATCTGTGGTGCTGCAAATGGCATTGTTTCATTTTTTTCACTAGCGAATATTCCATCTGTACATGGAGGAGTTCTTCTTTGTCCACCCATCTGTTGGTGGACTTTTTGGTTACCTCCATATCTGGGTATTGTAATACTGTGCAATGCAGATTTGCCTGCCTGTGTCTTTCCAATTCTCTCTTCTTAGATTATAGGTCGAGGAGTGGGCCTGCTGGATCATATGGTAGCTCAATGTTGACCTTTTTAAGGCACCTCCATTCTGTTCTCATTCGTGGCCCTTTCCAAGTTATGTCCCCCTTGATGTTGAGGGTATGCATTTCTCCACAACACCTTGAGCAGTTATTGTTTGTAGTTTTCTTGCTCATGGTTATTCTGACAAGTGTGAGCTGATACCTCTTTGTGGTTGAATTCGCATGTGCCTCATAATCCGTTGAAATTGAGCTATAAGGCATGTCCTTTTTAGTTTTCAAGGTGTGATTACCCCTTAGTTCTTCAAAGTGTTCTCTTAAAGTATGTGTCACATTTTGAAATGTTTTGGCCATTACCTCCCTCAAGACAGTTTGAGGGCAGGTTTCATTTACAGTCCTGCATTACTTCTTCCTATGAAATGACCATTAGCACAGGCTTTAAAGCTGCTTTTGCAGGTAACTGCCTGAGGGTGGCAGCCTTTCTATGTTCCCCACCCTGGTAACTAGGGAAAAGCCCTTGCGGCCTGTGGTGTTTCTCGGTTATAAATTAGAGTGGAGTGTGCCCGGACAATCCCACACAAGCTGATGTCTCTTTACTTTTGTTGGATTTTTAAATTTAATTTTTATTTTTTATTGGAGTAATTTCCCACTGTGTACGTGGACCACTTCTACTTTGTGCATTCCTTGGTTGATGGACATTTTCATTGCTTCCAAGTGTTGGCTATCGTAAATATTGTTGGAGTGCAGGATTGCCATCCTGTGACCTTTTGATTCTCATTTTCTCAGGTGATAGTCCCAGCAGTGGGTGTGATTGATTGACTGGTAGCACCGTGTTACCCTTTTCAAAGCAACTTCTTTGTGTTTTCCTTAGTGGCTCTTACCACGTCCCCCTTAGAATCGAGGGTACGCATTTCTCCACAATCGCTCCAGCATTTACTGTTTGCAGCCTTTATGCTAATGGCCCTTCTGGCTGGTGTGAGCTCATCGGTTTTTGTAATTTGGGTTTGCATGTCTTTGAAAATTCATAAAACTCATCATTTTTCTCCGCCGTTTTCTTTTCTGTTAAAAAAAGGAAACAATTGGGAATACAATATAATTCTTGAAATTGTCTTCTTGGAAGGTTGCCCTCTGTTTAATTTTTTGGTCGATTTTCCAGCCCAGAATTTTTTTGGAGAGCAGGTGTCATTTACCGAACTGCAAGTTTGGTGAATATTTAGTGAACTTTAGCAATGGGTTTAAAGCTGCTCTTGTGGGAAGTGGCCTCAAACAGGCAGCATTTCTCCATTCCCCAATCTGGGTACTAGGGCAGCAGAGCCTTTCTGGAAGTCGTGTTCCTAGGTTGTAAATTACATTGGAATGTGCATGGAGAAACCCCCATAAGCATATGTCTCATTATTTCTTCTTGGTTTTAAATTTTTTTTTAATTGGGGTAAAGCTTAGAATATTGTTCGTCCTAGGTGTACACAATCTGGTTCATTTGTACATTATATATGTCTATTCAAGTACAGATCCTCTTCCCATGTAAAATGTTACAGAGGGTTCCGCACACCTCCCTTGCTATATGGTCGGTCTTTTTGAGATATGTATGTAATATGTGTTTGTATACATATAGTAACACTAATCTTAATTTATGCATTCCCAACACCTTTCCTTTTACATGAGCATAGTTTGTTTTCTAAGTCAGTGAGTGTCTTTCTCTGTGGAAATATGTTCATTTGTGTCAGTTATTAGATAACGCCTATAAGTGATATCATAGAATATAGGTCTTTTGCTTTCGGACTTAGCTCATATTTCGTGACTATCTCCAAACTCATTTGTGGTGCCTCAAAGAGCAATGGTTCATTGTTTTCCATGGCTAATATTCCATTGTGTACATGGACCACTTCTTCTTTATCCATTCACCTGTTGTTGGACATTTTGATTGCTTCACTGTCTTGGTTATTGTGAATAAGGTTGTACTGCAGCTTTTGAGGCCTGTGTTGTCTCGATTCTTGTCTTCTCAGGTGAGAGGTCCAATGGTGCGCCTGCTGGATTGAATGGTACCTCCATTTTTACTTTTAAACACAGCTCCTTTCTGTTCTCATTATTGGCTGTTACCCCTTTACGCCTCACCAGCAGGTAGAGGGTAATGAGTTCCCTAAAGCCCTTTCAGCATTTATTGTTTGTAGACATTTTGCTGATGGTCAGTCGAATGGTGTAAGTTGAAAATTTTTGTAGATTAGATTGCATGGGTCTAACACTCCCTGAGGTTGAGCTTTTATCCATTTTCCTTTTTTTTTTTAAAGAGCGTGAGTAAAAGGTAACTATTCATACTCTCTTCTTGAAACAATTGCCTGTTTTGAATTTTTTTGTCCATTCCCTCCTTCAGCACAATTTTTTAGGGCAGGTGTCCTTTACAGCCCTGAGTCCTTGTGAATGTTAAGTGACCATTAGCTGTGATTTTAAATCTGCTCTTGCAGGAAACGGCCACAAGTTGGCATCATTTCTCCTTTACCAAATTTGGTAACTGGAGAAACAGAGCCTTAATGGAAGTGGTGTTCTAGGTTGTAAATTAGAATGGAATGTGCCAGGAAAAAGCCCTTTATGTTCATGTCTCATTACTTCTTGTTCATATTTATAATTTACTTTTTATTTTTTATCCAAGCAAATTTGATTACAATGGTTTGTTTGTTCTAGGTGTGCAAATGTGGTTCTTTCACACATATACGTGTATCTGTTATTCCTCGCATCCTTTTCCCCTGTAGGTTATGACACAATGTTGCGTAGTCTTCTCCTGGTCTTCCGTACGTGTTTGGTGATTATATATTTCACATGGTTTGTATATCTCTTTTAACCCCAAAATGGTAATGTATCCAATCCTCATCCCTTTCTATTTGGTGAACCATAAGTTTTTTAATGAATCTGTGATTGCCTTTCTCTGTGGAAATATCTTCATTGGTATCAATTTTTAAGTAACTCCTAAAAGTGATATGATAGGATATGTGTCTTTTGCTTTCTCACTTACTACAGGTGGCGTGATTACGTCTAGACTCATCTGTGGTGCTGCAAATGGCATTGTTTCATTTTTTTCACTAGCGAATATTCCATCTGTACATGGAGGAGTTCTTCTTTGTCCACCCATCTGTTGGTGGACTTTTTGGTTACCTCCATATCTGGGTATTGTAATACTGTGCAATGCAGATTTGCCTGCCTGTGTCTTTCCAATTCTCTCTTCTTAGATTATAGGTCGAGGAGTGGGCCTGCTGGATCATATGGTAGCTCAATGTTGACCTTTTTAAGGCACCTCCATTCTGTTCTCATTCGTGGCCCTTTCCAAGTTATGTCCCCCTTGATGTTGAGGGTATGCATTTCTCCACAACACCTTGAGCAGTTATTGTTTGTAGTTTTCTTGCTCATGGTTATTCTGACAAGTGTGAGCTGATACCTCTTTGTGGTTGAATTCGCATGTGCCTCATAATCCGTTGAAATTGAGCTATAAGGCATGTCCTTTTTAGTTTTCAAGGTGTGATTACCCCTTAGTTCTTCAAAGTGTTCTCTTAAAGTATGTGTCACATTTTGAAATGTTTTGGCCATTACCTCCCTCAAGACAGTTTGAGGGCAGGTTTCATTTACAGTCCTGCATTACTTCTTCCTATGAAATGACCATTAGCACAGGCTTTAAAGCTGCTTTTGCAGGTAACTGCCTGAGGGTGGCAGCCTTTCTATGTTCCCCACCCTGGTAACTAGGGAAAAGCCCTTGCGGCCTGTGGTGTTTCTCGGTTATAAATTAGAGTGGAGTGTGCCCGGACAATCCCACACAAGCTGATGTCTCTTTACTTTTGTTGGATTTTTAAATTTAATTTTTATTTTTTATTGGAGTAATTTCCCACTGTGTACGTGGACCACTTCTACTTTGTGCATTCCTTGGTTGATGGACATTTTCATTGCTTCCAAGTGTTGGCTATCGTAAATATTGTTGGAGTGCAGGATTGCCATCCTGTGACCTTTTGATTCTCATTTTCTCAGGTGATAGTCCCAGCAGTGGGTGTGATTGATTGACTGGTAGCACCGTGTTACCCTTTTCAAAGCAACTTCTTTGTGTTTTCCTTAGTGGCTCTTACCACGTCCCCCTTAGAATCGAGGGTACGCATTTCTCCACAATCGCTCCAGCATTTACTGTTTGCAGCCTTTATGCTAATGGCCCTTCTGGCTGGTGTGAGCTCATCGGTTTTTGTAATTTGGGTTTGCATGTCTTTGAAAATTCATAAAACTCATCATTTTTCTCCGCCGTTTTCTTTTCTGTTAAAAAAAGGAAACAATTGGGAATACAATATAATTCTTGAAATTGTCTTCTTGGAAGGTTGCCCTCTGTTTAATTTTTTGGTCGATTTTCCAGCCCAGAATTTTTTTGGAGAGCAGGTGTCATTTACCGAACTGCAAGTTTGGTGAATATTTAGTGAACTTTAGCAATGGGTTTAAAGCTGCTCTTGTGGGAAGTGGCCTCAAACAGGCAGCATTTCTCCATTCCCCAATCTGGGTACTAGGGCAGCAGAGCCTTTCTGGAAGTCGTGTTCCTAGGTTGTAAATTACATTGGAATGTGCATGGAGAAACCCCCATAAGCATATGTCTCATTATTTCTTCTTGGTTTTAAATTTTTTTTTAATTGGGGTAAAGCTTAGAATATTGTTCGTCCTAGGTGTACACAATCTGGTTCATTTGTACATTATATATGTCTATTCAAGTACAGATCCTCTTCCCATGTAAAATGTTACAGAGGGTTCCGCACACCTCCCTTGCTATATGGTCGGTCTTTTTGAGATATGTATGTAATATGTGTTTGTATACATATAGTAACACTAATCTTAATTTATGCATTCCCAACACCTTTCCTTTTACATGAGCATAGTTTGTTTTCTAAGTCAGTGAGTGTCTTTCTCTGTGGAAATATGTTCATTTGTGTCAGTTATTAGATAACGCCTATAAGTGATATCATAGAATATAGGTCTTTTGCTTTCGGACTTAGCTCATGTTTCGTGACTATCTCCAAACTCATTTGTGGTGCCTCAAAGAGCAATGGTTCATTGTTTTCCATGGCTAATATTCCATTGTGTACATGGACCACTTCTTCTTTATCCATTCACCTGTTGTTGGACATTTTGATTGCTTCACTGTCTTGGTTATTGTGAATAAGGTTGTACTGCAGCTTTTGAGGCCTGTGTTGTCTCGATTCTTGTCTTCTCAGGTGAGAGGTCCAATGGTGCGCCTGCTGGATTGAATGGTACCTCCATTTTTACTTTTAAACACAGCTCCTTTCTGTTCTCATTATTGGCTGTTACCCCTTTACGACTCACCAGCAGGTAGAGGGTAATGAGTTCCCTAAAGCCCTTTCAGCATTTATTGTTTGTAGACATTTTGCTGATGGTCAGTCGAATGGTGTAAGTTGAAAATTTTTGTAGATTAGATTGCATGGGTCTAACACTCCCTGAGGTTGAGCTTTTATCCATTTTCCTTTTTTTTTTAAAGAGCGTGAGTAAAAGGTAACTATTCATACTCTCTTCTTGAAACAATTGCCTGTTTTGAATTTTTTTGTCCATTCCCTCCTTCAGCACAATTTTTTAGGGCAGGTGTCCTTTACAGCCCTGAGTCCTTGTGAATGTTAAGTGACCATTAGCTGTGATTTTAAATCTGCTCTTGCAGGAAACGGCCACAAGTTGGCATCATTTCTCCTTTACCAAATTTGGTAACTGGAGAAACAGAGCCTTAATGGAAGTGGTGTTCTAGGTTGTAAATTAGAATGGAATGTGCCAGGAAAAAGCCCTTTATGTTCATGTCTCATTACTTCTTGTTCATATTTATAATTTACTTTTTATTTTTTATCCAAGCAAATTTGATTACAATGGTTTGTTTGTTCTAGGTGTGCAAATGTGGTTCTTTCACACATATACGTGTATCTGTTATTCCTCGCATCCTTTTCCCCTGTAGGTTATGACACAATGTTGAGTAGTCTTCTCCTGGTCTTCCGTACGTGTTTGGTGATTATATATTTCACATGGTTTGTATATCTCTTTTAACCCCAAAATGGTAATGTATCCAATCCTCATCCCTTTCTATTTGGTGAACCATAAGTTTTTTAATGAATCTGTGATTGCCTTTCTCTGTGGAAATATCTTCATTGGTATCAATTTTTAAGTAACTCCTAAAAGTGATATGATAGGATATGTGTCTTTTGCTTTCTCACTTACTACAGGTGGCGTGATTACGTCTAGACTCATCTGTGGTGCTGCAAATGGCATTGTTTCATTTTTTTCACTAGCGAATATTCCATCTGTACATGGAGGAGTTCTTCTTTGTCCACCCATCTGTTGGTGGACTTTTTGGTTACCTCCATATCTGGGTATTGTAATACTGTGCAATGCAGATTTGCCTGCCTGTGTCTTTCCAATTCTCTCTTCTTAGATTATAGGTCGAGGAGTGGGCCTGCTGGATCATATGGTAGCTCAATGTTGACCTTTTTAAGGCACCTCCATTCTGTTCTCATTCGTGGCCCTTTCCAAGTTATGTCCCCCTTGATGTTGAGGGTATGCATTTCTCCACAACACCTTGAGCAGTTATTGTTTGTAGTTTTCTTGCTCATGGTTATTCTGACAAGTGTGAGCTGATACCTCTTTGTGGTTGAATTCGCATGTGCCTCATAATCCGTTGAAATTGAGCTATAAGGCATGTCCTTTTTAGTTTTCAAGGTGTGATTACCCCTTAGTTCTTCAAAGTGTTCTCTTAAAGTATGTGTCACATTTTGAAATGTTTTGGCCATTACCTCCCTCAAGACAGTTTGAGGGCAGGTTTCATTTACAGTCCTGCATTACTTCTTCCTATGAAATGACCATTAGCACAGGCTTTAAAGCTGCTTTTGCAGGTAACTGCCTGAGGGTGGCAGCCTTTCTATGTTCCCCACCCTGGTAACTAGGGAAAAGCCCTTGCGGCCTGTGGTGTTTCTCGGTTATAAATTAGAGTGGAGTGTGCCCGGACAATCCCACACAAGCTGATGTCTCTTTACTTTTGTTGGATTTCTAAATTTAATTTTTATTTTTTATTGGAGTAATTTCCCACTGTGTACGTGGACCACTTCTACTTTGTGCATTCCTTGGTTGATGGACATTTTCATTGCTTCCAAGTGTTGGCTATCGTAAATATTGTTGGAGTGCAGGATTGCCATCCTGTGACCTTTTGATTCTCATTTTCTCAGGTGATAGTCCCAGCAGTGGGTGTGATTGATTGACTGGTAGCACCGTGTTACCCTTTTCAAAGCAACTTCTTTGTGTTTTCCTTAGTGGCTCTTACCACGTCCCCCTTAGAATCGAGGGTACGCATTTCTCCACAATCGCTCCAGCATTTACTGTTTGCAGCCTTTATGCTAATGGCCCTTCTGGCTGGTGTGAGCTCATCGGTTTTTGTAATTTGGGTTTGCATGTCTTTGAAAATTCATAAAACTCATCATTTTTCTCCGCCGTTTTCTTTTCTGTTAAAAAAAGGAAACAATTGGGAATACAATATAATTCTTGAAATTGTCTTCTTGGAAGGTTGCCCTCTGTTTAATTTTTTGGTCGATTTTCCAGCCCAGAATTTTTTTGGAGAGCAGGTGTCATTTACCGAACTGCAAGTTTGGTGAATATTTAGTGAACTTTAGCAATGGGTTTAAAGCTGCTCTTGTGGGAAGTGGCCTCAAACAGGGAGCATTTCTCCATTCCCCAATCTGGGTACTAGGGCAGCAGAGCCTTTCTGGAAGTCGTGTTCCTAGGTTGTAAATTACATTGGAATGTGCATGGAGAAACCCCCATAAGTTTATGTCTCATTATTTCTTCTTGGTTTTAAATTTTTTTTTAATTGGGGTAAAGCTTAGAATATTGTTCGTCCTAGGTGTACACAATCTGGTTCATTTGTACCTTATATATGTGTGTTCAAGTACAGATCCTCTTCCCATGTAAAATGTTACAGAGGGTTCCGCACACCTCCCTTGCTATATGGTCGGTCTTTTTGAGATATGTATGTAATATGTGTTTGTATACATATAGTAACACTAATCTTAATTTATCCATTCCCAACACCTCTCCTTTTACATGAGCATAGTTTGTTTTCTAAGTCAGTGAGTGTCTTTCTCTGTGGAAATATGTTCATTTGTGTCAGTTATTAGATAACGCCTATAAGTGATATCATAGAATATAGGTCTTTTGCTTTCGGACTTAGCTCATGTTTCGTGACTATCTCCAAACTCATTTGTGGTGCCTCAAAGAGCAATGGTTCATTGCTTTCCATGGCTAATATTCCATTGTGTACATGGACCACTTCTTCTTTATCCATTCACCTGTTGTTGGACATTTTGATTGCTTCACTGTCTTGGTTATTGTGAATAAGGTTGTACTGCAGCTTTTGCGGCCTGTGTTGTCTCGATTCTTGTCTTCTCAGGTGAGAGGTCCAATGGTGCGCCTGCTGGATTGAATGGTACCTCCATTTTTACTTTTAAACACAGCTCCTTTCTGTTCTCATTATTGGCTGTTACCCCTTTACGTCTCACCAGCAGGTAGAGGGTAATGAGTTCCCTAAAACCCTTTCAGCATTTATTGTTTGTAGACATTTTGCTGATGGTCAGTCGAATGGTGTAAGTTGAAAGTTTTTGTAGATTAGATTGCATGGGTCTAACACTCCCTGAGGTTGAGCTTTTATCCATTTTCCTTTTTTTTTTTAAAGAGCGTGAGTAAAAGGTAACTATTCATACTCTCTTCTTGAAACAATTGCCTGTTTTGAATTTTTTTGTCCATTCCCTCCTTCAGCACAATTTTTTAGGGCAGGTGTCCTTTACAGCCCTGAGTCCTTGTGAATGTTAAGTGACCATTAGCTGTGATTTTAAATCTGCTCTTGCAGGAAACGGCCACAAGGTGGCATCATTTCTCCTTTACCAAATTTGGTAACTGGAGAAACAGAGCCTTAATGGAAGTGGTGTTCTAGGTTGTAAATTAGAATGGAATGTGCCAGGAAAAAGCCCTTTATGTTCATGTCTCATTACTTCTTGTTCATATTTATAATTTACTTTTTATTTTTTATCCAAGCAAATTTGATTACAATGGTTTGTTTGTTCTAGGTGTGCAAATGTGGTTCTTTCACACATATACGTGTATCTGTTATTCCTCGCATCCTTTTCCCATGTAGGTTATGACACAATGTTGAGTAGTCTTCTCCTGGTCTTCCGTACGTCTTTGGTGATTATATATTTCACATGGTTTGTATATCTCTTTTAACCCCAAAATGGTAATGTATCCAATCCTCATCCCTTTCTATTTGGTGAACCATAAGTTTTTTAATGAATCTGTGATTGCCTTTCTCTGTGGAAATATCTTCATTGGTATCAATTTTTAAGTAACTCCTAAAAGTGATATGATAGGATATGTGTCTTTTGCTTTCTCACTTACTACAGGTGGCGTGATTACGTCTAGACTCATCTGTGGTGCTGCAAATGGCATTGTTTCATTTTTTTCACTAGCGAATATTCCATCTGTACATGGAGGAGTTCTTCTTTGTCCACCCATCTGTTGGTGGACTTTTTGGTTACCTCCATATCTGGGTATTGTAATACTGTGCAATGCAGATTTGCCTGCCTGTGTCTTTCCAATTCTCTCTTCTTAGATTATAGGTCGAGGAGTGGGCCTGCTGGATCATATGGTAGCTCAATGTTGACCTTTTTAAGGCACCTCCATTCTGTTCTCATTCGTGGCCCTTTCCAAGTTATGTCCCCCTTGATGTTGAGGGTATGCATTTCTCCACAACACCTTGAGCAGTTATTGTTTGTAGTTTTCTTGCTCATGGTTATTCTGACAAGTGTGAGCTGATACCTCTTTGTGGTTGAATTCGCATGTGCCTCATAATCCGTTGAAATTGAGCTATAAGGCATGTCCTTTTTAGTTTTCAAGGTGTGATTACCCCTTAGTTCTTCAAAGTGTTCTCTTAAAGTATGTGTCACATTTTGAAATGTTTTGGCCATTACCTCCCTCAAGACAGTTTGAGGGCAGGTTTCATTTACAGTCCTGCATTACTTCTTCCTATGAAATGACCATTAGCAAAGGCTTTAAAGCTGCTTTTGCAGGTAACTGCCTGAGGGTGGCAGCCTTTCTATGTTCCCCACCCTGGTAACTAGGGAAAAGCCCTTGCGGCCTGTGGTGTTTCTCGGTTATAAATTAGAGTGGAGTGTGCCCGGACAATCCCACACAAGCTGATGTCTCTTTACTTTTGTTGGATTTTTAAATTTAATTTTTATTTTTTATTGGAGTAATTTCCCACTGTGTACGTGGACCACTTCTACTTTGTGCATTCCTTGGTTGATGGACATTTTCATTGCTTCCAAGTGTTGGCTATCGTAAATATTGTTGGAGTGCAGGATTGCCATCCTGTGACTTTTTGATTCTCATTTTCTCAGGTGATAGTCCCAGCAGTGGGTGTGATTGATTGACTGGTAGCACCGTGTTACCCTTTTCAAAGCACCTTCTTTGTGTTTTCCTTAGTGGCTCTTACCACGTCCCCCTTAGAATCGAGGGTACGCATTTCTCCACAATCGCTCCAGCATTTACTGTTTGCAGCATTTATGCTAATGGCCCTTCTGGCTGGTGTGAGCTCATCGGTTTTTGTAATTTGGGTTTGCATGTCTTTGAAAATTCATAAAACTCATCATTTTTCTCCGCCGTTTTCTTTTCTGTTAAAAAAAGGAAACAATTGGGAATACAATATAATTCTTGAAATTGTCTTCTTGGAAGGTTGCCCTCTGTTTAATTTTTTGGTCGATTTTCCAGCCCAGAATTTTTTTGGAGAGCAGGTGTCATTTACCGAACTGCAAGTTTGGTGAATATTTAGTGAACTTTAGCAATGGGTTTAAAGCTGCTCTTGTGGGAAGTGGCCTCAAACAGGGAGCATTTCTCCATTCCCCAATCTGGGTACTAGGGCAGCAGAGCCTTTCTGGAAGTCGTGTTCCTAGGTTGTAAATTACATTGGAATGTGCATGGAGAAACCCCCATAAGTTTATGTCTCATTATTTCTTCTTGGTTTTAAATTTTTTTTTAATTGGTGTAAAGCTTAGAATATTGTTCGTCCTAGGTGTACACAATCTGGTTCATTTGTACCTTATATATGTGTGTTCAAGTACAGATCCTCTTCCCATGTAAAATGTTACAGAGGGTTCCGCACACCTCCCTTGCTATATGGT
Organism: Balaenoptera physalus; assembly: GCF_965194825.1. NCBI lineage: Eukaryota > Metazoa > Chordata > Mammalia > Artiodactyla > Balaenopteridae > Balaenoptera > Balaenoptera physalus. Next base: position 180,274 of record NW_028125435.1, read on the forward strand.
CGGTCTTTTTGAGATATGTATGTAATATGTGTTTGTATACATATAGTAACACTAATCCTAAGTTATCCATTCCCAACACCTCTCCTTTTACATGAGCATAGTTTGTTTTCTAAGTCAGTGAGTGTCTTTCTCTGTGGAAATATGTTCATTTGTGTCAGTTATTAGATAACGCCTATAAGTGATATCATAGAATATAGGTCTTTTGCTTTCGGACTTAGCTCATGTTTCGTGACTATCTCCAAACTCATTTGTGGTGCCTCAAAGAGCAATGGTTCATTGCTTTCCATGGCTAATATTCCATTGTGTACATGGACCACTTCTTCTTTATCCATTCACCTGTTGTTGGACATTTTGATTGCTTCACTGTCTTGGTTATTGTGAATAAGGTTGTACTGCAGCTTTTGCGGCCTGTGTTGTCTCGATTCTTGTCTTCTCAGGTGAGAGGTCCAATGGTGCGCCTGCTGGATTGAATGGTACCTCCATTTTTACTTTTAAACACAGCTCCTTTCTGTTCTCATTATTGGCTGTTACCCCTTTACGTCTCACCAGCAGGTAGAGGGTAATGAGTTCCCTAAAACCCTTTCAGCATTTATTGTTTGTAGACATTTTGCTGATGGTCAGTCGAATGGTGTAAGTTGAAAGTTTTTGTAGATTAGATTGCATGGGTCTAACACTCCCTGAGGTTGAGCTTTTATCCATTTTCCTTTTTTTTTTTAAAGAGCGTGAGTAAAAGGTAACTATTCATACTCTCTTCTTGAAACAATTGCCTGTTTTGAATTTTTTTGTCCATTCCCTCCTTCAGCACAATTTTTTAGGGCAGGTGTCCTTTACAGCCCTGAGTCCTTGTGAATGTTAAGTGACCATTAGCTGTGATTTTAAATCTGCTCTTGCAGGAAACGGCCACAAGGTGGCATCATTTCTCCTTTACCAAATTTGGTAACTGGAGAAACAGAGCCTTAATGGAAGTGGTGTTCTAGGTTGTAAATTAGAATGGAATGTGCCAGGAAAAAGCCCTTTATGTTCATGTCTCATTACTTCTTGTTCATATTTATAATTTACTTTTTATTTTTTATCCAAGCAAATTTGATTACAATGGTTTGTTTGTTCTAGGTGTGCAAATGTGGTTCTTTCACACATATACGTGTATCTGTTATTCCTCGCATCCTTTTCCCATGTAGGTTATGACACAATGTTGAGTAGTCTTCTCCTGGTCTTCCGTACGTCTTTGGTGATTATATATTTCACATGGTTTGTATATCTCTTTTAACCCCAAAATGGTAATGTATCCAATCCTCATCCCTTTCTATTTGGTGAACCATAAGTTTTTTAATGAATCTGTGATTGCCTTTCTCTGTGGAAATATCTTCATTGGTATCAATTTTTAAGTAACTCCTAAAAGTGATATGATAGGATATGTGTCTTTTGCTTTCTCACTTACTACAGGTGGCGTGATTACGTCTAGACTCATCTGTGGTGCTGCAAATGGCATTGTTTCATTTTTTTCACTAGCGAATATTCCATCTGTACATGGAGGAGTTCTTCTTTGTCCACCCATCTGTTGGTGGACTTTTTGGTTACCTCCATATCTGGGTATTGTAATACTGTGCAATGCAGATTTGCCTGCCTGTGTCTTTCCAATTCTCTCTTCTTAGATTATAGGTCGAGGAGTGGGCCTGCTGGATCATATGGTAGCTCAATGTTGACCTTTTTAAGGCACCTCCATTCTGTTCTCATTCGTGGCCCTTTCCAAGTTATGTCCCCCTTGATGTTGAGGGTATGCATTTCTCCACAACACCTTGAGCAGTTATTGTTTGTAGTTTTCTTGCTCATGGTTATTCTGACAAGTGTGAGCTGATACCTCTTTGTGGTTGAATTCGCATGTGCCTCATAATCCGTTGAAATTGAGCTATAAGGCATGTCCTTTTTAGTTTTCAAGGTGTGATTACCCCTTAGTTCTTCAAAGTGTTCTCTTAAAGTATGTGTCACATTTTGAAATGTTTTGGCCATTACCTCCCTCAAGACAGTTTGAGGGCAGGTTTCATTTACAGTCCTGCATTACTTCTTCCTATGAAATGACCATTAGCAAAGGCTTTAAAGCTGCTTTTGCAGGTAACTGCCTGAGGGTGGCAGCCTTTCTATGTTCCCCACCCTGGTAACTAGGGAAAAGCCCTTGCGGCCTGTGGTGTTTCTCGGTTATAAATTAGAGTGGAGTGTGCCCGGACAATCCCACACAAGCTGATGTCTCTTTACTTTTGTTGGATTTTTAAATTTAATTTTTATTTTTTATTGGAGTAATTTCCCACTGTGTACGTGGACCACTTCTACTTTGTGCATTCCTTGGTTGATGGACATTTTCATTGCTTCCAAGTGTTGGCTATCGTAAATATTGTTGGAGTGCAGGATTGCCATCCTGTGACTTTTTGATTCTCATTTTCTCAGGTGATAGTCCCAGCAGTGGGTGTGATTGATTGACTGGTAGCACCGTGTTACCCTTTTCAAAGCACCTTCTTTGTGTTTTCCTTAGTGGCTCTTACCACGTCCCCCTTAGAATCGAGGGTACGCATTTCTCCACAATCGCTCCAGCATTTACTGTTTGCAGCATTTATGCTAATGGCCCTTCTGGCTGGTGTGAGCTCATCGGTTTTTGTAATTTGGGTTTGCATGTCTTTGAAAATTCATAAAACTCATCATTTTTCTCCGCCGTTTTCTTTTCTGTTAAAAAAAGGAAACAATTGGGAATACAATATAATTCTTGAAATTGTCTTCTTGGAAGGTTGCCCTCTGTTTAATTTTTTGGTCGATTTTCCAGCCCAGAATTTTTTTGGAGAGCAGGTGTCATTTACCGAACTGCAAGTTTGGTGAATATTTAGTGAACTTTAGCAATGGGTTTAAAGCTGCTCTTGTGGGAAGTGGCCTCAAACAGGCAGCATTTCTCCCTTCCCCAATCTGGGTACTAGGGCAGCAGAGCCTTTCTGGAAGTCGTGTTCCTAGGTTGTAAATTACATTGGAATGTGCATGGAGAAACCCCCATAAGTTTATGTCTCATTATTTCTTCTTGGTTTTAAATTTTTTTTTAATTGGGGTAAAGCTTAGAATATTGTTCGTCCTAGGTGTACACAATCTGGTTCATTTGTACCTTATATATGTGTATTCAAGTACAGATCCTCTTCCCATGTAAAATGTTACAGAGGGTTCCGCACACCTCCCTTGCTATATGGTCGGTCTTTTTGAGATATGTATGTAATATGTGTTTGTATACATATAGTAACACTAATCTTAATTTATCCATTCCCAACACCTCTCCTTTTACATGAGCATAGTTTGTTTTCTAAGTCAGTGAGTGTCTTTCTCTGTGGAAATATGTTCATTTGTGTCAGTTATTAGATAACGCCTATAAGTGATATCATAGAATATAGGTCTTTTGCTTTCGGACTTAGCTCATGTTTCGTGACTATCTCCAAACTCATTTGTGGTGCCTCAAAGAGCAATGGTTCATTGCTTTCCATGGCTAATATTCCATTGTGTACATGGACCACTTCTTCTTTATCCATTCACCTGTTGTTGGACATTTTGATTGCTTCACTGTCTTGGTTATTGTGAATAAGGTTGTACTGCAGCTTTTGCGGCCTGTGTTGTCTCGATTCTTGTCTTCTCAGGTGAGAGGTCCAATGGTGCGCCTGCTGGATTGAATGGTACCTCCATTTTTACTTTTAAACACAGCTCCTTTCTGTTCTCATTATTGGCTGTTACCCCTTTACGTCTCACCAGCAGGTAGAGGGTAATGAGTTCCCTAAAGCCCTTTCAGCATTTATTGTTTGTAGACATTTTGCTGATGGTCAGTCGAATGGTGTAAGTTGAAAGTTTTTGTAGATTAGATTGCATGGGTCTAACACTCCCTGAGGTTGAGCTTTTATCCATTTTCCTTTTTTTTTTTAAAGAGCGTGAGTAAAAGGTAACTATTCATACTCTCTTCTTGAAACAATTGCCTGTTTTGAATTTTTTTGTCCATTCCCTCCTTCAGCACAATTTTTTAGGGCAGGTGTCCTTTACAGCCCTGAGTCCTTGTGAATGTTAAGTGACCATTAGCTGTGATTTTAAATCTGCTCTTGCAGGAAACGGCCACAAGGTGGCATCATTTCTCCTTTACCAAATTTGGTAACTGGAGAAACAGAGCCTTAATGGAAGTGGTGTTCTAGGTTGTAAATTAGAATGGAATGTGCCAGGAAAAAGCCCTTTATGTTCATGTCTCATTACTTCTTGTTCATATTTATAATTTACTTTTTATTTTTTATCCAAGCAAATTTGATTACAATGGTTTGTTTGTTCTAGGTGTGCAAATGTGGTTCTTTCACACATATACGTGTATCTGTTATTCCTCGCATCCTTTTCCCCTGTAGGTTATGACACAATGTTGAGTAGTCTTCTCCTGGTCTTCCGTACGTGTTTGGTGATTATATATTTCACATGGTTTGTATATCTCTTTTAACCCCAAAATGGTAATGTATCCAATCCTCATCCCTTTCTATTTGGTGAACCATAAGTTTTTTAATGAATCTGTGATTGCCTTTCTCTGTGGAAATATCTTCATTGGTATCAATTTTTAAGTAACTCCTAAAAGTGATATGATAGGATATGTGTCTTTTGCTTTCTCACTTACTACAGGTGGCGTGATTACGTCTAGACTCATCTGTGGTGCTGCAAATGGCATTGTTTCATTTTTTTCACTAGCGAATATTCCATCTGTACATGGAGGAGTTCTTCTTTGTCCACCCATCTGTTGGTGGACTTTTTGGTTACCTCCATATCTGGGTATTGTAATACTGTGCAATGCAGATTTGCCTGCCTGTGTCTTTCCAATTCTCTCTTCTTAGATTATAGGTCGAGGAGTGGGCCTGCTGGATCATATGGTAGCTCAATGTTGACCTTTTTAAGGCACCTCCATTCTGTTCTCATTCGTGGCCCTTTCCAAGTTATGTCCCCCTTGATGTTGAGGGTATGCATTTCTCCACAACACCTTGAGCAGTTATTGTTTGTAGTTTTCTTGCTCATGGTTATTCTGACAAGTGTGAGCTGATACCTCTTTGTGGTTGAATTCGCATGTGCCTCATAATCCGTTGAAATTGAGCTATAAGGCATGTCCTTTTTAGTTTTCAAGGTGTGATTACCCCTTAGTTCTTCAAAGTGTTCTCTTAAAGTATGTGTCACATTTTGAAATGTTTTGGCCATTACCTCCCTCAAGACAGTTTGAGGGCAGGTTTCATTTACAGTCCTGCATTACTTCTTCCTATGAAATGACCATTAGCAAAGGCTTTAAAGCTGCTTTTGCAGGTAACTGCCTGAGGGTGGCAGCCTTTCTATGTTCCCCACCCTGGTAACTAGGGAAAAGCCCTTGCGGCCTGTGGTGTTTCTCGGTTATAAATTAGAGTGGAGTGTGCCCGGACAATCCCACACAAGCTGATGTCTCTTTACTTTTGTTGGATTTTTAAATTTAATTTTTATTTTTTATTGGAGTAATTTCCCACTGTGTACGTGGACCACTTCTACTTTGTGCATTCCTTGGTTGATGGACATTTTCATTGCTTCCAAGTGTTGGCTATCGTAAATATTGTTGGAGTGCAGGATTGCCATCCTGTGACTTTTTGATTCTCATTTTCTCAGGTGATAGTCCCAGCAGTGGGTGTGATTGATTGACTGGTAGCACCGTGTTACCCTTTTCAAAGCACCTTCTTTGTGTTTTCCTTAGTGGCTCTTACCACGTCCCCCTTAGAATCGAGGGTACGCATTTCTCCACAATCGCTCCAGCATTTACTGTTTGCAGCATTTATGCTAATGGCCCTTCTGGCTGGTGTGAGCTCATCGGTTTTTGTAATTTGGGTTTGCATGTCTTTGAAAATTCATAAAACTCATCATTTTTCTCCGCCGTTTTCTTTTCTGTTAAAAAAAGGAAACAATTGGGAATACAATATAATTCTTGAAATTGTCTTCTTGGAAGGTTGCCCTCTGTTTAATTTTTTGGTCGATTTTCCAGCCCAGAATTTTTTTGGAGAGCAGGTGTCATTTACCGAACTGCAAGTTTGGTGAATATTTAGTGAACTTTAGCAATGGGTTTAAAGCTGCTCTTGTGGGAAGTGGCCTCAAACAGGCAGCATTTCTCCCTTCCCCAATCTGGGTACTAGGGCAGCAGAGCCTTTCTGGAAGTCGTGTTCCTAGGTTGTAAATTACATTGGAATGTGCATGGAGAAACCCCCATAAGTTTATGTCTCATTATTTCTTCTTGGTTTTAAATTTTTTTTTAATTGGGGTAAAGCTTAGAATATTGTTCGTCCTAGGTGTACACAATCTGGTTCATTTGTACCTTATATATGTGTATTCAAGTACAGATCCTCTTCCCATGTAAAATGTTACAGAGGGTTCCGCACACCTCCCTTGCTATATGGTCGGTCTTTTTGAGATATGTATGTAATATGTGTTTGTATACATATAGTAACACTAATCTTAATTTATCCATTCCCAACACCTCTCCTTTTACATGAGCATAGTTTGTTTTCTAAGTCAGTGAGTGTCTTTCTCTGTGGAAATATGTTCATTTGTGTCAGTTATTAGATAACGCCTATAAGTGATATCATAGAATATAGGTCTTTTGCTTTCGGACTTAGCTCATGTTTCGTGACTATCTCCAAACTCATTTGTGGTGCCTCAAAGAGCAATGGTTCATTGCTTTCCATGGCTAATATTCCATTGTGTACATGGACCACTTCTTCTTTATCCATTCACCTGTTGTTGGACATTTTGATTGCTTCACTGTCTTGGTTATTGTGAATAAGGTTGTACTGCAGCTTTTGCGGCCTGTGTTGTCTCGATTCTTGTCTTCTCAGGTGAGAGGTCCAATGGTGCGCCTGCTGGATTGAATGGTACCTCCATTTTTACTTTTAAACACAGCTCCTTTCTGTTCTCATTATTGGCTGTTACCCCTTTACGTCTCACCAGCAGGTAGAGGGTAATGAGTTCCCTAAAGCCCTTTCAGCATTTATTGTTTGTAGACATTTTGCTGATGGTCAGTCGAATGGTGTAAGTTGAAAGTTTTTGTAGATTAGATTGCATGGGTCTAACACTCCCTGAGGTTGAGCTTTTATCCATTTTCCTTTTTTTTTTTAAAGAGCGTGAGTAAAAGGTAACTATTCATACTCTCTTCTTGAAACAATTGCCTGTTTTGAATTTTTTTGTCCATTCCCTCCTTCAGCACAATTTTTTAGGGCAGGTGTCCTTTACAGCCCTGAGTCCTTGTGAATGTTAAGTGACCATTAGCTGTGATTTTAAATCTGCTCTTGCAGGAAACGGCCACAAGGTGGCATCATTTCTCCTTTACCAAATTTGGTAACTGGAGAAACAGAGCCTTAATGGAAGTGGTGTTCTAGGTTGTAAATTAGAATGGAATGTGCCAGGAAAAAGCCCTTTATGTTCATGTCTCATTACTTCTTGTTCATATTTATAATTTACTTTTTATTTTTTATCCAAGCAAATTTGATTACAATGGTTTGTTTGTTCTAGGTGTGCAAATGTGGTTCTTTCACACATATACGTGTATCTGTTATTCCTCGCATCCTTTTCCCATGTAGGTTATGACACAATGTTGAGTAGTCTTCTCCTGGTCTTCCGTACGTCTTTGGTGATTATATATTTCACATGGTTTGTATATCTCTTTTAACCCCAAAATGGTAATGTATCCAATCCTCATCCCTTTCTATTTGGTGAACCATAAGTTTTTTAATGAATCTGTGATTGCCTTTCTCTGTGGAAATATCTTCATTGGTATCAATTTTTAAGTAACTCCTAAAAGTGATATGATAGGATATGTGTCTTTTGCTTTCTCACTTACTACAGGTGGCGTGATTACGTCTAGACTCATCTGTGGTGCTGCAAATGGCATTGTTTCATTTTTTTCACTAGCGAATATTCCATCTGTACATGGAGGAGTTCTTCTTTGTCCACCCATCTGTTGGTGGACTTTTTGGTTACCTCCATATCTGGGTATTGTAATACTGTGCAATGCAGATTTGCCTGCCTGTGTCTTTCCAATTCTCTCTTCTTAGATTATAGGTCGAGGAGTGGGCCTGCTGGATCATATGGTAGCTCAATGTTGACCTTTTTAAGGCACCTCCATTCTGTTCTCATTCGTGGCCCTTTCCAAGTTATGTCCCCCTTGATGTTGAGGGTATGCATTTCTCCACAACACCTTGAGCAGTTATTGTTTGTAGTTTTCTTGCTCATGGTTATTCTGACAAGTGTGAGCTGATACCTCTTTGTGGTTGAATTCGCATGTGCCTCATAATCCGTTGAAATTGAGCTATAAGGCATGTCCTTTTTAGTTTTCAAGGTGTGATTACCCCTTAGTTCTTCAAAGTGTTCTCTTAAAGTATGTGTCACATTTTGAAATGTTTTGGCCATTACCTCCCTCAAGACAGTTTGAGGGCAGGTTTCATTTACAGTCCTGCATTACTTCTTCCTATGAAATGACCATTAGCACAGGCTTTAAAGCTGCTTTTGCAGGTAACTGCCTGAGGGTGGCAGCCTTTCTATGTTCCCCACCCTGGTAACTAGGGAAAAGCCCTTGCGGCCTGTGGTGTTTCTCGGTTATAAATTAGAGTGGAGTGTGCCCGGACAATCCCACACAAGCTGATGTCTCTTTACTTTTGTTGGATTTTTAAATTTAATTTTTATTTTTTATTGGAGTAATTTCCCACTGTGTACGTGGACCACTTCTACTTTGTGCATTCCTTGGTTGATGGACATTTTCATTGCTTCCAAGTGTTGGCTATCGTAAATATTGTTGGAGTGCAGGATTGCCATCCTGTGACCTTTTGATTCTCATTTTCTCAGGTGATAGTCCCAGCAGTGGGTGTGATTGATTGACTGGTAGCACCGTGTTACCCTTTTCAAAGCAACTTCTTTGTGTTTTCCTTAGTGGCTCTTACCACGTCCCCCTTAGAATCGAGGGTACGCATTTCTCCACAATCGCTCCAGCATTTACTGTTTGCAGCCTTTATGCTAATGGCCCTTCTGGCTGGTGTGAGCTCATCGGTTTTTGTAATTTGGGTTTGCATGTCTTTGAAAATTCATAAAACTCATCATTTTTCTCCGCCGTTTTCTTTTCTGTTAAAAAAAGGAAACAATTGGGAATACAATATAATTCTTGAAATTGTCTTCTTGGAAGGTTGCCCTCTGTTTAATTTTTTGGTCGATTTTCCAGCCCAGAATTTTTTTGGAGAGCAGGTGTCATTTACCGAACTGCAAGTTTGGTGAATATTTAGTGAACTTTAGCAATGGGTTTAAAGCTGCTCTTGTGGGAAGTGGCCTCAAACAGGCAGCATTTCTCCATTCCCCAATCTGGGTACTAGGGCAGCAGAGCCTTTCTGGAAGTCGTGTTCCTAGGTTGTAAATTACATTGGAATGTGCATGGAGAAACCCCCATAAGCATATGTCTCATTATTTCTTCTTGGTTTTAAATTTTTTTTTAATTGGGGTAAAGCTTAGAATATTGTTCGTCCTAGGTGTACACAATCTGGTTCATTTGTACATTATATATGTCTATTCAAGTACAGATCCTCTTCCCATGTAAAATGTTACAGAGGGTTCCGCACAACTCCCTTGCTATATGGTCGGTCTTTTTGAGATATGTATGTAATATGTGTTTGTATACATATAGTAACACTAATCTTAATTTATGCATTCCCAACACCTTTCCTTTTACATGAGCATAGTTTGTTTTCTAAGTCAGTGAGTGTCTTTCTCTGTGGAAATATGTTCATTTGTGTCAGTTATTAGATAACGCCTATAAGTGATATCATAGAATATAGGTCTTTTGCTTTCGGACTTAGCTCATGTTTCGTGACTATCTCCAAACTCATTTGTGGTGCCTCAAAGAGCAATGGTTCATTGTTTTCCATGGCTAATATTCCATTGTGTACATGGACCACTTCTTCTTTATCCATTCACCTGTTGTTGGACATTTTGATTGCTTCACTGTCTTGGTTATTGTGAATAAGGTTGTACTGCAGCTTTTGAGGCCTGTGTTGTCTCGATTCTTGTCTTCTCAGGTGAGAGGTCCAATGGTGCGCCTGCTGGATTGAATGGTACCTCCATTTTTACTTTTAAACACAGCTCCTTTCTGTTCTCATTATTGGCTGTTACCCCTTTACGCCTCACCAGCAGGTAGAGGGTAATGAGTTCCCTAAAGCCCTTTCAGCATTTATTGTTTGTAGACATTTTGCTGATGGTCAGTCGAATGGTGTAAGTTGAAAATTTTTGTAGATTAGATTGCATGGGTCTAACACTCCCTGAGGTTGAGCTTTTATCCATTTTCCTTTTTTTTTTTAAAGAGCGTGAGTAAAAGGTAACTATTCATACTCTCTTCTTGAAACAATTGCCTGTTTTGAATTTTTTTGTCCATTCCCTCCTTCAGCACAATTTTTTAGGGCAGGTGTCCTTTACAGCCCTGAGTCCTTGTGAATGTTAAGTGACCATTAGCTGTGATTTTAAATCTGCTCTTGCAGGAAACGGCCACAAGTTGGCATCATTTCTCCTTTACCAAATTTGGTAACTGGAGAAACAGAGCCTTAATGGAAGTGGTGTTCTAGGTTGTAAATTAGAATGGAATGTGCCAGGAAAAAGCCCTTTATGTTCATGTCTCATTACTTCTTGTTCATATTTATAATTTACTTTTTATTTTTTATCCAAGCAAATTTGATTACAATGGTTTGTTTGTTCTAGGTGTGCAAATGTGGTTCTTTCACACATATACGTGTATCTGTTATTCCTCGCATCCTTTTCCCCTGTAGGTTATGACACAATGTTGAGTAGTCTTCTCCTGGTCTTCCGTACGTGTTTGGTGATTATATATTTCACATGGTTTGTATATCTCTTTTAACCCCAAAATGGTAATGTATCCAATCCTCATCCCTTTCTATTTGGTGAACCATAAGTTTTTTAATGAATCTGTGATTGCCTTTCTCTGTGGAAATATCTTCATTGGTATCAATTTTTAAGTAACTCCTAAAAGTGATATGATAGGATATGTGTCTTTTGCTTTCTCACTTACTACAGGTGGCGTGATTACGTCTAGACTCATCTGTGGTGCTGCAAATGGCATTGTTTCATTTTTTTCACTAGCGAATATTCCATCTGTACATGGAGGAGTTCTTCTTTGTCCACCCATCTGTTGGTGGACTTTTTGGTTACCTCCATATCTGGGTATTGTAATACTGTGCAATGCAGATTTGCCTGCCTGTGTCTTTCCAATTCTCTCTTCTTAGATTATAGGTCGAGGAGTGGGCCTGCTGGATCATATGGTAGCTCAATGTTGACCTTTTTAAGGCACCTCCATTCTGTTCTCATTCGTGGCCCTTTCCAAGTTATGTCCCCCTTGATGTTGAGGGTATGCATTTCTCCACAACACCTTGAGCAGTTATTGTTTGTAGTTTTCTTGCTCATGGTTATTCTGACAAGTGTGAGCTGATACCTCTTTGTGGTTGAATTCGCATGTGCCTCATAATCCGTTGAAATTGAGCTATAAGGCATGTCCTTTTTAGTTTTCAAGGTGTGATTACCCCTTAGTTCTTCAAAGTGTTCTCTTAAAGTATGTGTCACATTTTGAAATGTTTTGGCCATTACCTCCCTCAAGACAGTTTGAGGGCAGGTTTCATTTACAGTCCTGCATTACTTCTTCCTATGAAATGACCATTAGCAAAGGCTTTAAAGCTGCTTTTGCAGGTAACTGCCTGAGGGTGGCAGCCTTTCTATGTTCCCCACCCTGGTAACTAGGGAAAAGCCCTTGCGGCCTGTGGTGTTTCTCGGTTATAAATTAGAGTGGAGTGTGCCCGGACAATCCCACACAAGCTGATGTCTCTTTACTTTTGTTGGATTTTTAAATTTAATTTTTATTTTTTATTGGAGTAATTTCCCACTGTGTACGTGGACCACTTCTACTTTGTGCATTCCTTGGTTGATGGACATTTTCATTGCTTCCAAGTGTTGGCTATCGTAAATATTGTTGGAGTGCAGGATTGCCATCCTGTGACTTTTTGATTCTCATTTTCTCAGGTGATAGTCCCAGCAGTGGGTGTGATTGATTGACTGGTAGCACCGTGTTACCCTTTTCAAAGCACCTTCTTTGTGTTTTCCTTAGTGGCTCTTACCACGTCCCCCTTAGAATCGAGGGTACGCATTTCTCCACAATCGCTCCAGCATTTACTGTTTGCAGCATTTATGCTAATGGCCCTTCTGGCTGGTGTGAGCTCATCGGTTTTTGTAATTTGGGTTTGCATGTCTTTGAAAATTCATAAAACTCATCATTTTTCTCCGCCGTTTTCTTTTCTGTTAAAAAAAGGAAACAATTGGGAATACAATATAATTCTTGAAATTGTCTTCTTGGAAGGTTGCCCTCTGTTTAATTTTTTGGTCGATTTTCCAGCCCAGAATTTTTTTGGAGAGCAGGTGTCATTTACCGAACTGCAAGTTTGGTGAATATTTAGTGAACTTTAGCAATGGGTTTAAAGCTGCTCTTGTGGGAAGTGGCCTCAAACAGGCAGCATTTCTCCCTTCCCCAATCTGGGTACTAGGGCAGCAGAGCCTTTCTGGAAGTCGTGTTCCTAGGTTGTAAATTACATTGGAATGTGCATGGAGAAACCCCCATAAGTTTATGTCTCATTATTTCTTCTTGGTTTTAAATTTTTTTTTAATTGGGGTAAAGCTTAGAATATTGTTCGTCCTAGGTGTACACAATCTGGTTCATTTGTACCTTATATATGTGTATTCAAGTACAGATCCTCTTCCCATGTAAAATGTTACAGAGGGTTCCGCACACCTCCCTTGCTATATGGTCGGTCTTTTTGAGATATGTATGTAATATGTGTTTGTATACATATAGTAACACTAATCTTAATTTATCCATTCCCAACACCTCTCCTTTTACATGAGCATAGTTTGTTTTCTAAGTCAGTGAGTGTCTTTCTCTGTGGAAATATGTTCATTTGTGTCAGTTATTAGATAACGCCTATAAGTGATATCATAGAATATAGGTCTTTTGCTTTCGGACTTAGCTCATGTTTCGTGACTATCTCCAAACTCATTTGTGGTGCCTCAAAGAGCAATGGTTCATTGCTTTCCATGGCTAATATTCCATTGTGTACATGGACCACTTCTTCTTTATCCATTCACCTGTTGTTGGACATTTTGATTGCTTCACTGTCTTGGTTATTGTGAATAAGGTTGTACTGCAGCTTTTGCGGCCTGTGTTGTCTCGATTCTTGTCTTCTCAGGTGAGAGGTCCAATGGTGCGCCTGCTGGATTGAATGGTACCTCCATTTTTACTTTTAAACACAGCTCCTTTCTGTTCTCATTATTGGCTGTTACCCCTTTACGTCTCACCAGCAGGTAGAGGGTAATGAGTTCCCTAAAGCCCTTTCAGCATTTATTGTTTGTAGACATTTTGCTGATGGTCAGTCGAATGGTGTAAGTTGAAAGTTTTTGTAGATTAGATTGCATGGGTCTAACACTCCCTGAGGTTGAGCTTTTATCCATTTTCCTTTTTTTTTTTAAAGAGCGTGAGTAAAAGGTAACTATTCATACTCTCTTCTTGAAACAATTGCCTGTTTTGAATTTTTTTGTCCATTCCCTCCTTCAGCACAATTTTTTAGGGCAGGTGTCCTTTACAGCCCTGAGTCCTTGTGAATGTTAAGTGACCATTAGCTGTGATTTTAAATCTGCTCTTGCAGGAAACGGCCACAAGGTGGCATCATTTCTCCTTTACCAAATTTGGTAACTGGAGAAACAGAGCCTTAATGGAAGTGGTGTTCTAGGTTGTAAATTAGAATGGAATGTGCCAGGAAAAAGCCCTTTATGTTCATGTCTCATTACTTCTTGTTCATATTTATAATTTACTTTTTATTTTTTATCCAAGCAAATTTGATTACAATGGTTTGTTTGTTCTAGGTGTGCAAATGTGGTTCTTTCACACATATACGTGTATCTGTTATTCCTCGCATCCTTTTCCCATGTAGGTTATGACACAATGTTGAGTAGTCTTCTCCTGGTCTTCCGTACGTCTTTGGTGATTATATATTTCACATGGTTTGTATATCTCTTTTAACCCCAAAATGGTAATGTATCCAATCCTCATCCCTTTCTATTTGGTGAACCATAAGTTTTTTAATGAATCTGTGATTGCCTTTCTCTGTGGAAATATCTTCATTGGTATCAATTTTTAAGTAACTCCTAAAAGTGATATGATAGGATATGTGTCTTTTGCTTTCTCACTTACTACAGGTGGCGTGATTACGTCTAGACTCATCTGTGGTGCTGCAAATGGCATTGTTTCATTTTTTTCACTAGCGAATATTCCATCTGTACATGGAGGAGTTCTTCTTTGTCCACCCATCTGTTGGTGGACTTTTTGGTTACCTCCATATCTGGGTATTGTAATACTGTGCAATGCAGATTTGCCTGCCTGTGTCTTTCCAATTCTCTCTTCTTAGATTATAGGTCGAGGAGTGGGCCTGCTGGATCATATGGTAGCTCAATGTTGACCTTTTTAAGGCACCTCCATTCTGTTCTCATTCGTGGCCCTTTCCAAGTTATGTCCCCCTTGATGTTGAGGGTATGCATTTCTCCACAACACCTTGAGCAGTTATTGTTTGTAGTTTTCTTGCTCATGGTTATTCTGACAAGTGTGAGCTGATACCTCTTTGTGGTTGAATTCGCATGTGCCTCATAATCCGTTGAAATTGAGCTATAAGGCATGTCCTTTTTAGTTTTCAAGGTGTGATTACCCCTTAGTTCTTCAAAGTGTTCTCTTAAAGTATGTGTCACATTTTGAAATGTTTTGGCCATTACCTCCCTCAAGACAGTTTGAGGGCAGGTTTCATTTACAGTCCTGCATTACTTCTTCCTATGAAATGACCATTAGCAAAGGCTTTAAAGCTGCTTTTGCAGGTAACTGCCTGAGGGTGGCAGCCTTTCTATGTTCCCCACCCTGGTAACTAGGGAAAAGCCCTTGCGGCCTGTGGTGTTTCTCGGTTATAAATTAGAGTGGAGTGTGCCCGGACAATCCCACACAAGCTGATGTCTCTTTAATTTTGTTGGATTTTTAAATTTAATTTTTATTTTTTATTGGAGTAATTTCCCACTGTGTACGTGGACCACTTCTACTTTGTGCATTCCTTGGTTGATGGACATTTTCATTGCTTCCAAGTGTTGGCTATCGTAAATATTGTTGGAGTGCAGGATTGCCATCCTGTGACTTTTTGATTCTCATTTTCTCAGGTGATAGTCCCAGCAGTGGGTGTGATTGATTGACTGGTAGCACCGTGTTACCCTTTTCAAAGCACCTTCTTTGTGTTTTCCTTAGTGGCTCTTACCACGTCCCCCTTAGAATCGAGGGTACGCATTTCTCCACAATCGCTCCAGCATTTACTGTTTGCAGCATTTATGCTAATGGCCCTTCTGGCTGGTGTGAGCTCATAGGTTTTTGTAATTTGGGTTTGCATGTCTTTGAAAATTCATAAAACTCATCATTTTTCTCCGCCGTTTTCTTTTCTGTTAAAAAAAGGAAACAATTGGGAATACAATATAATTCTTGAAATTGTCTTCTTGGAAGGTTGCCCTCTGTTTAATTTTTTGGTCGATTTTCCAGCCCAGAATTTTTTTGGAGAGCAGGTGTCATTTACCGAACTGCAAGTTTGGTGAATATTTAGTGAACTTTAGCAATAGGGTTTAAAGCTGCTCTTGTGGGAAGTGGCCTCAAACAGGGAGCATTTCTCCATTCCCCAATCTGGGTACTAGGGCAGCAGAGCCTTTCTGGAAGTCGTGTTCCTAGGTTGTAAATTACATTGGAATGTGCATGGAGAAACCCCCATAAGTTTATGTCTCATTATTTCTTCTTGGTTTTAAATTTTTTTTTAATTGGGGTAAAGCTTAGAATATTGTTCGTCCTAGGTGTACACAATCTGGTTCATTTGTACCTTATATATGTGTATTCAAGTACAGATCCTCTTCCCATGTAAAATGTTACAGAGGGTTCCGCACACCTCCCTTTCTATATGGTCGGTCTTTTTGAGATATGTATGTAATATGTGTTTGTATACATATAGTAACACTAATCTTAATTTATCCATTCCCAACACCTCTCCTTTTACATGAGCATAGTTTGTTTTCTAAGTCAGTGAGTGTCTTTCTCTGTGGAAATATGTTCATTTGTGTCAGTTATTAGATAACGCCTATAAGTGATATCATAGAATATAGGTCTTTTGCTTTCAGACTTAGCTCATGTTTCGTGACTATCTCCAAACTCATTTGTGGTTCCTCAAAGAGCAATGGTTCATTGTTTTCCATGGCTAATATTCCATTGTGTACATGGACCACTTCTTCTTTATCCATTCACCTGTTGTTGGACATTTTGATTGCTTCACTGTCTTGTTTATTGTGAATAAGGTTGTACTGCAGCTTTTGCGGCCTGTGTTGTCTCGATTCTTGTCTTCTCAGGTGAGAGGTCCAATGGTGCGCCTGCTGGATTGAATGGTACCTCCATTTTTACTTTTAAACACAGCTCCTTTCTGTTCTCATTATTGGCTGTTACCCCTTTACGTCTCACCAGCAGGTAGAGGGTAATGAGTTCCCTAAAGCCCTTTCAGCATTTATTGTTTGTAGACATTTTGCTGATGGTCAGTCGAAAGGTGTAAGTTGAAAGTTTTTGTAGATTAGATTGCATGGGTCTAACACTCCCTGAGGTTGAGCTTTTATCCATTTTCCTTTTTTTTTTTAAAGAGCGTGAGTAAAAGGTAACTATTCATACTCTCTTCTTGAAACAATTGCCTGTTTTGAATTTTTTTGTCCATTCCCTCCTTCAGCACAATTTTTTAGGGCAGGTGTCCTTTACAGCCCTGAGTCCTTGTGAATGTTAAGTGACCATTAGCTGTGATTTTAAATCTGCTCTTGCAGGAAACGGCCACAAGGTGGCATCATTTCTCCTTTACCAAATTTGGTAACTGGAGAAACAGAGCCTTAATGGAAGTGGTGTTCTAGGTTGTAAATTAGAATGGAATGTGCCAGGAAAAAGCCCTTTATGTTCATGTCTCATTACTTCTTGTTCATATTTATAATTTACTTTTTATTTTTTATCCAAGCAAATTTGATTACAATGGTTTGTTTGTTCTAGGTGTGCAAATGTGGTTCTTTCACACATATACGTGTATCTGTTATTCCTCGCATCCTTTTCCCATGTAGGTTATGACACAATGTTGAGTAGTCTTCTCCTGGTCTTCCGTACGTCTTTGGTGATTATATATTTCACATGGTTTGTATATCTCTTTTAACCCCAAAATGGTAATGTATCCAATCCTCATCCCTTTCTATTTGGTGAACCATAAGTTTTTTAATGAATCTGTGATTGCCTTTCTCTGTGGAAATATCTTCATTGGTATCAATTTTTAAGTAACTCCTAAAAGTGATATGATAGGATATGTGTCTTTTGCTTTCTCACTTACTACAGGTGGCGTGATTACGTCTAGACTCATCTGTGGTGCTGCAAATGGCATTGTTTCATTTTTTTCACTAGCGAATATTCCATCTGTACATGGAGGAGTTCTTCTTTGTCCACCCATCTGTTGGTGGACTTTTTGGTTACCTCCATATCTGCGTATTGTAATACTGTGCAATGCAGATTTGCCTGCCTGTGTCTTTCCAATTCTCTCTTCTTAGATTATAGGTCGAGGAGTGGGCCTGCTGGATCATATGGTAGCTCAATGTTGACCTTTTTAAGGCACCTCCATTCTGTTCTCATTCGTGGCCCTTTCCAAGTTATGTCCCCCTTGATGTTGAGGGTATGCATTTCTCCACAACACCTTGAGCAGTTATTGTTTGTAGTTTTCTTGCTCATGGTTATTCTGACAAGTGTGAGCTGATACCTCTTTGTGGTTGAATTCGCATGTGCCTCATAATCCGTTGAAATTGAGCTATAAGGCATGTCCTTTTTAGTTTTCAAGGTGTGATTACCCCTTAGTTCTTCAAAGTGTTCTCTTAAAGTATGTGTCACATTTTGAAATGTTTTGGCCATTACCTCCCTCAAGACAGTTTGAGGGCAGGTTTCATTTACAGTCCTGCATTACTTCTTCCTATGAAATGACCATTAGCAAAGGCTTTAAAGCTGCTTTTGCAGGTAACTGCCTGAGGGTGGCAGCCTTTCTATGTTCCCCACCCTGGTAACTAGGGAAAAGCCCTTGCGGCCTGTGGTGTTTCTCGGTTATAAATTAGAGTGGAGTGTGCCCGGACAATCCCACACAAGCTGATGTCTCTTTACTTTTGTTGGATTTTTAAATTTAATTTTTATTTTTTATTGGAGTAATTTCCCACTGTGTACGTGGACCACTTCTACTTTGTGCATTCCTTGGTTGATGGACATTTTCATTGCTTCCAAGTGTTGGCTATCGTAAATATTGTTGGAGTGCAGGATTGCCATCCTGTGACTTTTTGATTCTCATTTTCTCAGGTGATAGTCCCAGCAGTGGGTGTGATTGATTGACTGGTAGCACCGTGTTACCCTTTTCAAAGCACCTTCTTTGTGTTTTCCTTAGTGGCTCTTACCACGTCCCCCTTAGAATCGAGGGTACGCATTTCTCCACAATCGCTCCAGCATTTACTGTTTGCAGCATTTATGCTAATGGCCCTTCTGGCTGGTGTGAGCTCATAGGTTTTTGTAATTTGGGTTTGCATGTCTTTGAAAATTCATAAAACTCATCATTTTTCTCCGCCGTTTTCTTTTCTGTTAAAAAAAGGAAACAATTGGGAATACAATATAATTCTTGAAATTGTCTTCTTGGAAGGTTGCCCTCTGTTTAATTTTTTGGTCGATTTTCCAGCCCAGAATTTTTTTGGAGAGCAGGTGTCATTTACCGAACTGCAAGTTTGGTGAATATTTAGTGAACTTTAGCAATAGGGTTTAAAGCTGCTCTTGTGGGAAGTGGCCTCAAACAGGGAGCATTTCTCCATTCCCCAATCTGGGTACTAGGGCAGCAGAGCCTTTCTGGAAGTCGTGTTCCTAGGTTGTAAATTACATTGGAATGTGCATGGAGAAACCCCCATAAGTTTATGTCTCATTATTTCTTCTTGGTTTTAAATTTTTTTTTAATTGGGGTAAAGCTTAGAATATTGTTCGTCCTAGGTGTACACAATCTCGTTCATTTGTACCTTATATATGTGTATTCAAGTACAGATCCTCTTCCCATGTAAAATGTTACAGAGGGTTCCGCACACCTCCCTTGCTATATGGTCGGTCTTTTTGAGATATGTATGTAATATGTGTTTGTATACATATAGTAACACTAATCTTAATTTATCCATTCCCAACACCTCTCCTTTTACATGAGCATAGTTTGTTTTCTAAGTCAGTGAGTGTCTTTCTCTGTGGAAATATGTTCATTTGTGTCAGTTATTAGATAACGCCTATAAGTGATATCATAGAATATAGGTCTTTTGCTTTCAGACTTAGCTCATGTTTCGTGACTATCTCCAAACTCATTTGTGGTTCCTCAAAGAGCAATGGTTCATTGTTTTCCATGGCTAATATTCCATTGTGTACATGGACCACTTCTTCTTTATCCATTCACCTGTTGTTGGACATTTTGATTGCTTCACTGTCTTGGTTATTGTGAATAAGGTTGTACTGCAGCTTTTGAGGCCTGTGTTGTCTCGATTCTTGTCTTCTCAGGTGAGAGGTCCAATGGTGCGCCTGCTGGATTGAATGGTACCTCCATTTTTACTTTTAAACACAGCTCCTTTCTGTTCTCATTATTGGCTGTTACCCCTTTACGTCTCACCAGCAGGTAGAGGGTAATGAGTTCCCTAAAGCCCTTTCAGCATTTATTGTTTGTAGACATTTTGCTGATGGTCAGTCGAAAGGTGTAAGTTGAAAGTTTTTGTAGATTAGATTGCATGGGTCTAACACTCCCTGAGGTTGAGCTTTTATCCATTTTCCTTTTTTTTTTTAAAGAGCGTGAGTAAAAGGTAACTATTCATACTCTCTTCTTGAAACAATTGCCTGTTTTGAATTTTTTTGTCCATTCCCTCCTTCAGCACAATTTTTTAGGGCAGGTGTCCTTTACAGCCCTGAGTCCTTGTGAATGTTAAGTGACCATTAGCTGTGATTTTAAATCTGCTCTTGCAGGAAACGGCCACAAGGTGGCATCATTTCTCCTTTACCAAATTTGGTAACTGGAGAAACAGAGCCTTAATGGAAGTGGTGTTCTAGGTTGTAAATTAGAATGGAATGTGCCAGGAAAAAGCCCTTTATGTTCATGTCTCATTACTTCTTGTTCATATTTATAATTTACTTTTTATTTTTTATCCAAGCAAATTTGATTACAATGGTTTGTTTGTTCTAGGTGTGCAAATGTGGTTCTTTCACACATATACGTGTATCTGTTATTCCTCGCATCCTTTTCCCATGTAGGTTATGACACAATGTTGAGTAGTCTTCTCCTGGTCTTCCGTACGTCTTTGGTGATTATATATTTCACATGGTTTGTATATCTCTTTTAACCCCAAAATGGTAATGTATCCAATCCTCATCCCTTTCTATTTGGTGAACCATAAGTTTTTTAATGAATCTGTGATTGCCTTTCTCTGTGGAAATATCTTCATTGGTATCAATTTTTAAGTAACTCCTAAAAGTGATATGATAGGATATGTGTCTTTTGCTTTCTCACTTACTACATGTGGCGTGATTACGTCTAGACTCATCTGTGGTGCTGCAAATGGCATTGTTTCATTTTTTTCACTAGCGAATATTCCATCTGTACATGGAGGAGTTCTTCTTTGTCCACCCATCTGTTGGTGGACTTTTTGGTTACCTCCATATCTGCGTATTGTAATACTGTGCAATGCAGATTTGCCTGCCTGTGTCTTTCCAATTCTCTCTTCTTAGATTATAGGTCGAGGAGTGGGCCTGCTGGATCATATGGTAGCTCAATGTTGACCTTTTTAAGGCACCTCCATTCTGTTCTCATTCGTGGCCCTTTCCAAGTTATGTCCCCCTTGATGTTGAGGGTATGCATTTCTCCACAACACCTTGAGCAGTTATTGTTTGTAGTTTTCTTGCTCATGGTTATTCTGACAAGTGTGAGCTGATACCTCTTTGTGGTTGAATTCGCATGTGCCTCATAATCCGTTGAAATTGAGCTATAAGGCATGTCCTTTTTAGTTTTCAAGGTGTGATTACCCCTTAGTTCTTCAAAGTGTTCTCTTAAAGTATGTGTCACATTTTGAAATGTTTTGGCCATTACCTCCCTCAAGACAGTTTGAGGGCAGGTTTCATTTACAGTCCTGCATTACTTCTTCCTATGAAATGACCATTAGCAAAGGCTTTAAAGCTGCTTTTGCAGGTAACTGCCTGAGGGTGGCAGCCTTTCTATGTTCCCCACCCTGGTAACTAGGGAAAAGCCCTTGCGGCCTGTGGTGTTTCTCGGTTATAAATTAGAGTGGAGTGTGCCCGGACAATCCCACACAAGCTGATGTCTCTTTACTTTTGTTGGATTTTTAAATTTAATTTTTATTTTTTATTGGAGTAATTTCCCACTGTGTACGTGGACCACTTCTACTTTGTGCATTCCTTGGTTGATGGACATTTTCATTGCTTCCAAGTGTTGGCTATCGTAAATATTGTTGGAGTGCAGGATTGCCATCCTGTGACTTTTTGATTCTCATTTTCTCAGGTGATAGTCCCAGCAGTGGGTGTGATTGATTGACTGGTAGCACCGTGTTACCCTTTTCAAAGCACCTTCTTTGTGTTTTCCTTAGTGGCTCTTACCACGTCCCCCTTAGAATCGAGGGTACGCATTTCTCCACAATCGCTCCAGCATTTACTGTTTGCAGCATTTATGCTAATGGCCCTTCTGGCTGGTGTGAGCTCATCGGTTTTTGTAATTTGGGTTTGCATGTCTTTGAAAATTCATAAAACTCATCATTTTTCTCCGCCGTTTTCTTTTCTGTTAAAAAAAGGAAACAATTGGGAATACAATATAATTCTTGAAATTGTCTTCTTGGAAGGTTGCCCTCTGTTTAATTTTTTGGTCGATTTTCCAGCCCAGAATTTTTTTGGAGAGCAGGTGTCATTTACCGAACTGCAAGTTTGGTGAATATTTAGTGAACTTTAGCAATAGGGTTTAAAGCTGCTCTTGTGGGAAGTGGCCTCAAACAGGGAGCATTTCTCCATTCCCCAATCTGGGTACTAGGGCAGCAGAGCCTTTCTGGAAGTCGTGTTCCTAGGTTGTAAATTACATTGGAATGTGCATG
This sequence comes from Balaenoptera physalus, assembly GCF_965194825.1. Lineage (NCBI taxonomy): Eukaryota > Metazoa > Chordata > Mammalia > Artiodactyla > Balaenopteridae > Balaenoptera > Balaenoptera physalus. The sequence goes on from NW_028125435.1 coordinate 202,609, forward strand.
GAGAAACCCCCATAAGTTTATGTCTCATTATTTCTTCTTGGTTTTAAATTTTTTTTTAATTGGGGTAAAGCTTAGAATATTGTTCGTCCTAGGTGTACACAATCTGGTTCATTTGTACCTTATATATGTGTATTCAAGTACAGATCCTCTTCCCATGTAAAATGTTACAGAGGGTTCCGCACACCTCCCTTGCTATATGGTCGGTCTTTTTGAGATATGTATGTAATATGTGTTTGTATACATATAGTAACACTAATCTTAATTTATCCATTCCCAACACCTCTCCTTTTACATGAGCATAGTTTGTTTTCTAAGTCAGTGAGTGTCTTTCTCTGTGGAAATATGTTCATTTGTGTCAGTTATTAGATAACGCCTATAAGTGATATCATAGAATATAGGTCTTTTGCTTTCGGACTTAGCTCATGTTTCGTGACTATCTCCAAACTCATTTGTGGTGCCTCAAAGAGCAATGGTTCATTGCTTTCCATGGCTAATATTCCATTGTGTACATGGACCACTTCTTCTTTATCCATTCACCTGTTGTTGGACATTTTGATTGCTTCACTGTCTTGGTTATTGTGAATAAGGTTGTACTGCAGCTTTTGCGGCCTGTGTTGTCTCGATTCTTGTCTTCTCAGGTGAGAGGTCCAATGGTGCGCCTGCTGGATTGAATGGTACCTCCATTTTTACTTTTAAACACAGCTCCTTTCTGTTCTCATTATTGGCTGTTACCCCTTTACGTCTCACCAGCAGGTAGAGGGTAATGAGTTCCCTAAAGCCCTTTCAGCATTTATTGTTTGTAGACATTTTGCTGATGGTCAGTCGAATGGTGTAAGTTGAAAGTTTTTGTAGATTAGATTGCATGGGTCTAACACTCCCTGAGGTTGAGCTTTTATCCATTTTCCTTTTTTTTTTTAAAGAGCGTGAGTAAAAGGTAACTATTCATACTCTCTTCTTGAAACAATTTCCTGTTTTGAATTTTTTTGTCCATTCCCTCCTTCAGCACAATTTTTTAGGGCAGGTGTCCTTTACAGCCCTGAGTCCTTGTGAATGTTAAGTGACCATTAGCTGTGATTTTAAATCTGCTCTTGCAGGAAACGGCCACAAGGTGGCATCATTTCTCCTTTACCAAATTTGGTAACTGGAGAAACAGAGCCTTAATGGAAGTGGTGTTCTAGGTTGTAAATTAGAATGGAATGTGCCAGGAAAAAGCCCTTTATGTTCATGTCTCATTACTTCTTGTTCATATTTATAATTTACTTTTTATTTTTTATCCAAGCAAATTTGATTACAATGGTTTGTTTGTTCTAGGTGTGCAAATGTGGTTCTTTCACACATATACGTGTATCTGTTATTCCTCGCATCCTTTTCCCATGTAGGTTATGACACAATGTTGAGTAGTCTTCTCCTGGTCTTCCGTACGTCTTTGGTGATTATATATTTCACATGGTTTGTATATCTCTTTTAACCCCAAAATGGTAATGTATCCAATCCTCATCCCTTTCTATTTGGTGAACCATAAGTTTTTTAATGAATCTGTGATTGCCTTTCTCTGTGGAAATATCTTCATTGGTATCAATTTTTAAGTAACTCCTAAAAGTGATATGATAGGATATGTGTCTTTTGCTTTCTCACTTACTACAGGTGGCGTGATTACGTCTAGACTCATCTGTGGTGCTGCAAATGGCATTGTTTCATTTTTTTCACTAGCGAATATTCCATCTGTACATGGAGGAGTTCTTCTTTGTCCACCCATCTGTTGGTGGACTTTTTGGTTACCTCCATATCTGGGTATTGTAATACTGTGCAATGCAGATTTGCCTGCCTGTGTCTTTCCAATTCTCTCTTCTTAGATTATAGGTCGAGGAGTGGGCCTGCTGGATCATATGGTAGCTCAATGTTGACCTTTTTAAGGCACCTCCATTCTGTTCTCATTCGTGGCCCTTTCCAAGTTATGTCCCCCTTGATGTTGAGGGTATGCATTTCTCCACAACACCTTGAGCAGTTATTGTTTGTAGTTTTCTTGCTCATGGTTATTCTGACAAGTGTGAGCTGATACCTCTTTGTGGTTGAATTCGCATGTGCCTCATAATCCGTTGAAATTGAGCTATAAGGCATGTCCTTTTTAGTTTTCAAGGTGTGATTACCCCTTAGTTCTTCAAAGTGTTCTCTTAAAGTATGTGTCACATTTTGAAATGTTTTGGCCATTACCTCCCTCAAGACAGTTTGAGGGCAGGTTTCATTTACAGTCCTGCATTACTTCTTCCTATGAAATGACCATTAGCAAAGGCTTTAAAGCTGCTTTTGCAGGTAACTGCCTGAGGGTGGCAGCCTTTCTATGTTCCCCACCCTGGTAACTAGGGAAAAGCCCTTGCGGCCTGTGGTGTTTCTCGGTTATAAATTAGAGTGGAGTGTGCCCGGACAATCCCACACAAGCTGATGTCTCTTTACTTTTGTTGGATTTTTAAATTTAATTTTTATTTTTTATTGGAGTAATTTCCCACTGTGTACGTGGACCACTTCTACTTTGTGCATTCCTTGGTTGATGGACATTTTCATTGCTTCCAAGTGTTGGCTATCGTAAATATTGTTGGAGTGCAGGATTGCCATCCTGTGACTTTTTGATTCTCATTTTCTCAGGTGATAGTCCCAGCAGTGGGTGTGATTGATTGACTGGTAGCACCGTGTTACCCTTTTCAAAGCACCTTCTTTGTGTTTTCCTTAGTGGCTCTTACCACGTCCCCCTTAGAATCGAGGGTACGCATTTCTCCACAATCGCTCCAGCATTTACTGTTTGCAGCATTTATGCTAATGGCCCTTCTGGCTGGTGTGAGCTCATAGGTTTTTGTAATTTGGGTTTGCATGTCTTTGAAAATTCATAAAACTCATCATTTTTCTCCGCCGTTTTCTTTTCTGTTAAAAAAAGGAAACAATTGGGAATACAATATAATTCTTGAAATTGTCTTCTTGGAAGGTTGCCCTCTGTTTAATTTTTTGGTCGATTTTCCAGCCCAGAATTTTTTTGGAGAGCAGGTGTCATTTACCGAACTGCAAGTTTGGTGAATATTTAGTGAACTTTAGCAATAGGGTTTAAAGCTGCTCTTGTGGGAAGTGGCCTCAAACAGGGAGCATTTCTCCATTCCCCAATCTGGGTACTAGGGCAGCAGAGCCTTTCTGGAAGTCGTGTTCCTAGGTTGTAAATTACATTGGAATGTGCATGGAGAAACCCCCATAAGTTTATGTCTCATTATTTCTTCTTGGTTTTAAATTTTTTTTTAATTGGGGTAAAGCTTAGAATATTGTTCGTCCTAGGTGTACACAATCTGGTTCATTTGTACCTTATATATGTGTATTCAAGTACAGATCCTCTTCCCATGTAAAATGTTACAGAGGGTTCCGCACACCTCCCTTGCTATATGGTCGGTCTTTTTGAGATATGTATGTAATATGTGTTTGTATACATATAGTAACACTAATCTTAATTTATCCATTCCCAACACCTCTCCTTTTACATGAGCATAGTTTGTTTTCTAAGTCAGTGAGTGTCTTTCTCTGTGGAAATATGTTCATTTGTGTCAGTTATTAGATAACGCCTATAAGTGATATCATAGAATATAGGTCTTTTGCTTTCAGACTTAGCTCATGTTTCGTGACTATCTCCAAACTCATTTGTGGTTCCTCAAAGAGCAATGGTTCATTGTTTTCCATGGCTAATATTCCATTGTGTACATGGACCACTTCTTCTTTATCCATTCACCTGTTGTTGGACATTTTGATTGCTTCACTGTCTTGTTTATTGTGAATAAGGTTGTACTGCAGCTTTTGAGGCCTGTGTTGTCTCGATTCTTGTCTTCTCAGGTGAGAGGTCCAATGGTGCGCCTGCTGGATTGAATGGTACCTCCATTTTTACTTTTAAACACAGCTCCTTTCTGTTCTCATTATTGGCTGTTACCCCTTTACGTCTCACCAGCAGGTAGAGGGTAATGAGTTCCCTAAAGCCCTTTCAGCATTTATTGTTTGTAGACATTTTGCTGATGGTCAGTCGAAAGGTGTAAGTTGAAAGTTTTTGTAGATTAGATTGCATGGGTCTAACACTCCCTGAGGTTGAGCTTTTATCCATTTTCCTTTTTTTTTTTAAAGAGCGTGAGTAAAAGGTAACTATTCATACTCTCTTCTTGAAACAATTGCCTGTTTTGAATTTTTTTGTCCATTCCCTCCTTCAGCACAATTTTTTAGGGCAGGTGTCCTTTACAGCCCTGAGTCCTTGTGAATGTTAAGTGACCATTAGCTGTGATTTTAAATCTGCTCTTGCAGGAAACGGCCACAAGGTGGCATCATTTCTCCTTTACCAAATTTGGTAACTGGAGAAACAGAGCCTTAATGGAAGTGGTGTTCTAGGTTGTAAATTAGAATGGAATGTGCCAGGAAAAAGCCCTTTATGTTCATGTCTCATTACTTCTTGTTCATATTTATAATTTACTTTTTATTTTTTATCCAAGCAAATTTGATTACAATGGTTTGTTTGTTCTAGGTGTGCAAATGTGGTTCTTTCACACATATACGTGTATCTGTTATTCCTCGCATCCTTTTCCCATGTAGGTTATGACACAATGTTGAGTAGTCTTCTCCTGGTCTTCCGTACGTCTTTGGTGATTATATATTTCACATGGTTTGTATATCTCTTTTAACCCCAAAATGGTAATGTATCCAATCCTCATCCCTTTCTATTTGGTGAACCATAAGTTTTTTAATGAATCTGTGATTGCCTTTCTCTGTGGAAATATCTTCATTGGTATCAATTTTTAAGTAACTCCTAAAAGTGATATGATAGGATATGTGTCTTTTGCTTTCTCACTTACTACAGGTGGCGTGATTACGTCTAGACTCATCTGTGGTGCTGCAAATGGCATTGTTTCATTTTTTTCACTAGCGAATATTCCATCTGTACATGGAGGAGTTCTTCTTTGTCCACCCATCTGTTGGTGGACTTTTTGGTTACCTCCATATCTGCGTATTGTAATACTGTGCAATGCAGATTTGCCTGCCTGTGTCTTTCCAATTCTCTCTTCTTAGATTATAGGTCGAGGAGTGGGCCTGCTGGATCATATGGTAGCTCAATGTTGACCTTTTTAAGGCACCTCCATTCTGTTCTCATTCGTGGCCCTTTCCAAGTTATGTCCCCCTTGATGTTGAGGGTATGCATTTCTCCACAACACCTTGAGCAGTTATTGTTTGTAGTTTTCTTGCTCATGGTTATTCTGACAAGTGTGAGCTGATACCTCTTTGTGGTTGAATTCGCATGTGCCTCATAATCCGTTGAAATTGAGCTATAAGGCATGTCCTTTTTAGTTTTCAAGGTGTGATTACCCCTTAGTTCTTCAAAGTGTTCTCTTAAAGTATGTGTCACATTTTGAAATGTTTTGGCCATTACCTCCCTCAAGACAGTTTGAGGGCAGGTTTCATTTACAGTCCTGCATTACTTCTTCCTATGAAATGACCATTAGCAAAGGCTTTAAAGCTGCTTTTGCAGGTAACTGCCTGAGGGTGGCAGCCTTTCTATGTTCCCCACCCTGGTAACTAGGGAAAAGCCCTTGCGGCCTGTGGTGTTTCTCGGTTATAAATTAGAGTGGAGTGTGCCCGGACAATCCCACACAAGCTGATGTCTCTTTACTTTTGTTGGATTTTTAAATTTAATTTTTATTTTTTATTGGAGTAATTTCCCACTGTGTACGTGGACCACTTCTACTTTGTGCATTCCTTGGTTGATGGACATTTTCATTGCTTCCAAGTGTTGGCTATCGTAAATATTGTTGGAGTGCAGGATTGCCATCCTGTGACTTTTTGATTCTCATTTTCTCAGGTGATAGTCCCAGCAGTGGGTGTGATTGATTGACTGGTAGCACCGTGTTACCCTTTTCAAAGCACCTTCTTTGTGTTTTCCTTAGTGGCTCTTACCACGTCCCCCTTAGAATCGAGGGTACGCATTTCTCCACAATCGCTCCAGCATTTACTGTTTGCAGCATTTATGCTAATGGCCCTTCTGGCTGGTGTGAGCTCATAGGTTTTTGTAATTTGGGTTTGCATGTCTTTGAAAATTCATAAAACTCATCATTTTTCTCCGCCGTTTTCTTTTCTGTTAAAAAAAGGAAACAATTGGGAATACAATATAATTCTTGAAATTGTCTTCTTGGAAGGTTGCCCTCTGTTTAATTTTTTGGTCGATTTTCCAGCCCAGAATTTTTTTGGAGAGCAGGTGTCATTTACCGAACTGCAAGTTTGGTGAATATTTAGTGAACTTTAGCAATAGGGTTTAAAGCTGCTCTTGTGGGAAGTGGCCTCAAACAGGGAGCATTTCTCCATTCCCCAATCTGGGTACTAGGGCAGCAGAGCCTTTCTGGAAGTCGTGTTCCTAGGTTGTAAATTACATTGGAATGTGCATGGAGAAACCCCCATAAGTTTATGTCTCATTATTTCTTCTTGGTTTTAAATTTTTTTTTAATTGGGGTAAAGCTTAGAATATTGTTCGTCCTAGGTGTACACAATCTGGTTCATTTGTACCTTATATATGTGTATTCAAGTACAGATCCTCTTCCCATGTAAAATGTTACAGAGGGTTCCGCACACCTCCCTTGCTATATGGTCGGTCTTTTTGAGATATGTATGTAATATGTGTTTGTATACATATAGTAACACTAATCTTAATTTATCCATTCCCAACACCTCTCCTTTTACATGAGCATAGTTTGTTTTCTAAGTCAGTGAGTGTCTTTCTCTGTGGAAATATGTTCATTTGTGTCAGTTATTAGATAACGCCTATAAGTGATATCATAGAATATAGGTCTTTTGCTTTCAGACTTAGCTCATGTTTCGTGACTATCTCCAAACTCATTTGTGGTTCCTCAAAGAGCAATGGTTCATTGTTTTCCATGGCTAATATTCCATTGTGTACATGGACCACTTCTTCTTTATCCATTCACCTGTTGTTGGACATTTTGATTGCTTCACTGTCTTGTTTATTGTGAATAAGGTTGTACTGCAGCTTTTGAGGCCTGTGTTGTCTCGATTCTTGTCTTCTCAGGTGAGAGGTCCAATGGTGCGCCTGCTGGATTGAATGGTACCTCCATTTTTACTTTTAAACACAGCTCCTTTCTGTTCTCATTATTGGCTGTTACCCCTTTACGTCTCACCAGCAGGTAGAGGGTAATGAGTTCCCTAAAGCCCTTTCAGCATTTATTGTTTGTAGACATTTTGCTGATGGTCAGTCGAAAGGTGTAAGTTGAAAGTTTTTGTAGATTAGATTGCATGGGTCTAACACTCCCTGAGGTTGAGCTTTTATCCATTTTCCTTTTTTTTTTTAAAGAGCGTGAGTAAAAGGTAACTATTCATACTCTCTTCTTGAAACAATTGCCTGTTTTGAATTTTTTTGTCCATTCCCTCCTTCAGCACAATTTTTTAGGGCAGGTGTCCTTTACAGCCCTGAGTCCTTGTGAATGTTAAGTGACCATTAGCTGTGATTTTAAATCTGCTCTTGCAGGAAACGGCCACAAGGTGGCATCATTTCTCCTTTACCAAATTTGGTAACTGGAGAAACAGAGCCTTAATGGAAGTGGTGTTCTAGGTTGTAAATTAGAATGGAATGTGCCAGGAAAAAGCCCTTTATGTTCATGTCTCATTACTTCTTGTTCATATTTATAATTTACTTTTTATTTTTTATCCAAGCAAATTTGATTACAATGGTTTGTTTGTTCTAGGTGTGCAAATGTGGTTCTTTCACACATATACGTGTATCTGTTATTCCTCGCATCCTTTTCCCATGTAGGTTATGACACAATGTTGAGTAGTCTTCTCCTGGTCTTCCGTACGTCTTTGGTGATTATATATTTCACATGGTTTGTATATCTCTTTTAACCCCAAAATGGTAATGTATCCAATCCTCATCCCTTTCTATTTGGTGAACCATAAGTTTTTTAATGAATCTGTGATTGCCTTTCTCTGTGGAAATATCTTCATTGGTATCAATTTTTAAGTAACTCCTAAAAGTGATATGATAGGATATGTGTCTTTTGCTTTCTCACTTACTACAGGTGGCGTGATTACGTCTAGACTCATCTGTGGTGCTGCAAATGGCATTGTTTCATTTTTTTCACTAGCGAATATTCCATCTGTACATGGAGGAGTTCTTCTTTGTCCACCCATCTGTTGGTGGACTTTTTGGTTACCTCCATATCTGCGTATTGTAATACTGTGCAATGCAGATTTGCCTGCCTGTGTCTTTCCAATTCTCTCTTCTTAGATTATAGGTCGAGGAGTGGGCCTGCTGGATCATATGGTAGCTCAATGTTGACCTTTTTAAGGCACCTCCATTCTGTTCTCATTCGTGGCCCTTTCCAAGTTATGTCCCCCTTGATGTTGAGGGTATGCATTTCTCCACAACACCTTGAGCAGTTATTGTTTGTAGTTTTCTTGCTCATGGTTATTCTGACAAGTGTGAGCTGATACCTCTTTGTGGTTGAATTCGCATGTGCCTCATAATCCGTTGAAATTGAGCTATAAGGCATGTCCTTTTTAGTTTTCAAGGTGTGATTACCCCTTAGTTCTTCAAAGTGTTCTCTTAAAGTATGTGTCACATTTTGAAATGTTTTGGCCATTACCTCCCTCAAGACAGTTTGAGGGCAGGTTTCATTTACAGTCCTGCATTACTTCTTCCTATGAAATGACCATTAGCAAAGGCTTTAAAGCTGCTTTTGCAGGTAACTGCCTGAGGGTGGCAGCCTTTCTATGTTCCCCACCCTGGTAACTAGGGAAAAGCCCTTGCGGCCTGTGGTGTTTCTCGGTTATAAATTAGAGTGGAGTGTGCCCGGACAATCCCACACAAGCTGATGTCTCTTTACTTTTGTTGGATTTTTAAATTTAATTTTTATTTTTTATTGGAGTAATTTCCCACTGTGTACGTGGACCACTTCTACTTTGTGCATTCCTTGGTTGATGGACATTTTCATTGCTTCCAAGTGTTGGCTATCGTAAATATTGTTGGAGTGCAGGATTGCCATCCTGTGACTTTTTGATTCTCATTTTCTCAGGTGATAGTCCCAGCAGTGGGTGTGATTGATTGACTGGTAGCACCGTGTTACCCTTTTCAAAGCACCTTCTTTGTGTTTTCCTTAGTGGCTCTTACCACGTCCCCCTTAGAATCGAGGGTACGCATTTCTCCACAATCGCTCCAGCATTTACTGTTTGCAGCATTTATGCTAATGGCCCTTCTGGCTGGTGTGAGCTCATAGGTTTTTGTAATTTGGGTTTGCATGTCTTTGAAAATTCATAAAACTCATCATTTTTCTCCGCCGTTTTCTTTTCTGTTAAAAAAAGGAAACAATTGGGAATACAATATAATTCTTGAAATTGTCTTCTTGGAAGGTTGCCCTCTGTTTAATTTTTTGGTCGATTTTCCAGCCCAGAATTTTTTTGGAGAGCAGGTGTCATTTACCGAACTGCAAGTTTGGTGAATATTTAGTGAACTTTAGCAATAGGGTTTAAAGCTGCTCTTGTGGGAAGTGGCCTCAAACAGGGAGCATTTCTCCATTCCCCAATCTGGGTACTAGGGCAGCAGAGCCTTTCTGGAAGTCGTGTTC